>NW_020705619.1:0-9260 GCF_002925995.2 Terrapene triunguis
TTAGAAATGACAGAAACTGGGTTTAATAATAAACAAAACAAATTTTATTAACTATAAAAGGCAGATTTTAAGTGATAAAAGGGGTAACAAACAGAACAAAGCAGATTACTAAGCAAATGAGCTCAAACATGCGAACTCAGCTAGTTTCACTAAAGAAATTGGTTACAAATAGTATTTCTCACCCTAGATATTGTTGCAGGCAGTTTGCAAAGCTTCTGTGGTTCAGAGTTCCAGTTATATTCCTTTTCAGTCTGGACCCCTGTCTCAGTCTGGACTCCCCCCTTGCTTTCCCTTTTGCAGTCTGTCTTCTTGAGTAGCCAGGCCATGGAGAGGAGGAGTCCTGTTTGCCTTCCGCCCCACCCTTAAATAGTATTTACATACGGCGGGAATATACAAGTCCCCGGTAATGTTTTAGTATCCGATGACAAGACCACCTGACTCTGTAGGATCACAGAATCCATGAGTCAGTGGCAGTATGGAGCGTCCACAGGAAGGCCAAGCTCTTCACAGTCTATTGTTCTTGCTGATGGGCCATCTGCCCTGTCTGGCTTTTCCATTGTTGTACCTGACGTGTTAGCAGTGGGCGTCACCCAAAGTAGCATAGCTGAAATACAAATACATAGTCAATATTCCTAACTTCAGATACAGAAATGGATAATCACATTCAGTAAACCATAACCTTTCCAATTATATCTGTTATGTCATATTCATATCATAAGCATATTTTCATAAGGAATATGGAATGCAATGTGTCACGCTTGAGTCACCATAATTACTTTATTCTCCATGTTTGAGTTTTCTGTTTGGCAGATCGGTTACTGTTGTTCCTTAGCATTCAGCAAAATCAACAGCCCCTCAAAAAGCCCACCTTTATTCAGGTTTTGACAGAGTGCCTGCTTGAACATAGACTTGTATGGCCAGAACAGTCGGAGGTGCAAGGCTATTTTCCATGCCTATGCTACATGATACTTGTCTGGGCTTCCAGAATCTAGAATGGATTTCTTCTTCTTCTTCTTCTCAGGACTTGGCTGAAGAAAGTATGTTTCACTTTCTCTTTCTGTGAAGGCGACTTTCCAATGCATCACTAAAGGAGCTTTGCTTGCCAGAATGTACCATCCTCTATCACATTCGCAGGTACATCTCAAGGTTGCAATCCAGGTGTTAGAATTATAGGCAGCAGGTACGCCAGATAGTGCCTGCTCTATTTATCACTTATAAAAGTTGTTTTGCAATAGAAAATTGGGTTTTCAACAAAACAAACTCTTCCATGAAAGTGTCTCTTTCTGCCGAAAACTTTAATTTTTTCATTCAAAAACTGAATGCCTGGAAAGTTTTTGACTTTTTTGCCTAAAAACTTAAATGTTCCAATTTTGAAATGCTGCTGTAATGCCTCGAGGGAAGTGTAGTTCAAGGGCCTTATATCCCCCTTTCTTCTGGATGGGTGGGTCTAGCCAGATATTTCCCATGATGCACCCACTCTGCTCAATGAAGGGGAAACCATGGTGCATTGTAGGTAATGTAGTCCAACCATAGATCCTGGCCTATCAAGGAAAATAGCATGAGACATCTGAACTACAATTGCATTTAGACACCACTGCAGCAGCATTTCAGAAATATTTTGAATTTTGGCAGTCTGCACAATCCACAGTGACACAAAGGAAAGCAACCTGAGAAAAGGGACCTGGCCTCTGTGCTTTGAGATGTCACAAGCTTCCACTGGGTTTATTTTCCATCATAAGAGATTCTTGAGCTGTTTCTTTAAAAAAAAAAAAAAGTTGATGATCTAAATACATCTATTCTACACATTACCAGAAAGATTCTGATGTACAGCATAACTGTAGTATACTGACTACTTGAGTATATTTCCCTTTAGTAGCTGGCTCCTGAGACTGTAACAGTAACTCATTGCCAGGCATTAGTCAATCCTTCAGTTCACTTGCTAGGGACTTCAGCTTTTGCTGCTAAATTTTCTGAGTTTAATTCTGGCTGATGAATACAGCCACATTTCATTACTTTGTTTTGTCATTCTTCTCAAAATAACCCCAACAAACCTGATAACAATACTGTATGAATTAAAGCAAACCAAGGGCATAATGAAAGGGAGAGAGGCTGCATAATTTTGAAATGCTCTTCATTCCAAGGTAGTTTATTATATTCTTTCCCCATTAGTATTTCTTTGTTTTACTTCTTTCTCTGAGGCACAAAGAACTGGAGAGAGCCAGAGCTTAGTATAATTCCAAGCATCTCATTTGTCAACTAATTCTTCATTAATTTTCATGAGGGGGGAAAAAAAACACAACCAAAACAATTTTTCCATGAGCAAGTGGAAAAGAGCAAGAAACAAATATTTTTTAAACACACACCTAGGACAACACTAAACTGAATGAATATAGCCAAACATATTGGCCCAAATTCATGCCTAATGCAAACCCATTACACTTGGCTGCATTTGGCTCACTCTTTTTTTAATATCTTAACAATACTATCGGATTCAAAAATAGTTACAATAAAATGAGGAAAATACAAGAGATAAGACAGGAGAAGTCACATCTTATTGGACTCTAGATACCACAGGGAGAGGGTAAACTTGTAGTTAAAATGCTGCAGGGGGACGCAGAAAATCTGGGCTCAATTCTTGGTTCTGCTGAAGACTTCCTTGTGCAAATCAGTCCCTCTCTGTCTCTGTCTCAGTTCCCCCAAGTAAAATAACACTTTATTTCTCCCCCACTTGTCTGTTTAGATTAACTCTTTAGGGTAGGTATTGCATCATCAGTTAGGACTGAACCTGGGCTGTCTGGATCTAAAAGCTTCCACCGCTTGAGCTAAGACACTTACTGCTTTAGAGAAAGTAGTAAGCTCATATATGATCAGCCACTAGAGGGGAGACAGACCTAGACTGGGTTAATCCGGGTTACACACCCGGTACCCAGAACAACAGAGCTTCAGTTGGGGCCTGCAGGCCCTACTGTAATACAAATAGCGATGGTGTCACCCCTCTGCCGAGAGGTGGTAGATGTTTGGACTGTGTGGCTCAGCTTCCCATTTGAGGAGAAATCAGAGACATGGAGTCTGGGTATTTTCTCAGTGTAATTTGTTTTACTTACTCTATATATACCAGTCCTTGAACAAAGGTGGCCAAATGGCATACAGGCAAACCCCCTCTTTCAGAACTGTCAGCCCAGCACAGATGTCTGGTTCCCAGGAAGTAACTTTGCCTGAAGAATGATCTCTAGCTACAGATATTATGGCTGAATGCAAATTCAGTTGCTTTTTGTAGCAGCTCTCCCAAAGAGAAGCTACATCACAAACCTAACAGCGATACAATATTTCTCCAGAGACTGTACACCATTTGTGTGCTAAGAAAAATAACTTGTAGGCCTGTGTGTGACAGCACCACCTGGTGACTTCTGCAGTAACAAATACCTGGTCCCTCTATTAGCACAGGGGTTTTTTTTGTTTTTTTTTTTTCAAAACAATACAGATATAGGACCTGATTCTGCAAATTCTCACTTACATAAGTAGCCTTAATGAAGGACTGCTAGCATGAGTGATAGTGCGAAGATGGGGTTCTTATGTTAGTGTCTTTTGTACAAATCAGCAGACAATGTCAATAAGCCGGTTATGGAATTAATAATACCCGAGGGAAAAAGAAATTGAGGCATGAGTGGGGAAATGAGGTCTGCTGAGATGAGAGGAAATAAATGCAGTTCCAGATGGCTTTTGCTGCAGAGCCAGCAACAGAGCTAAAGGCGGGCCCCCTATCCTGCTGCACCAGTAAAGCTGAAATCACCACAGCTGGGTTAGGCAGGTGGCACCTCAGCTCTGGATCAAGAAGCACTTCCCTTAGTGGCTGGACTCGAGACAGACCAACCTGAACTCTGGGATTTAGCTAACCACCGACAACCAACTATAAGTAGCATATAGCAGAGAAGAAAGTGACTGTTAGAGACATTGCCTTGTAGCAGGGGTGGGCAAACTTTTTGGCCTGAGGGCCGCATCGGGTTTCGTAAATTGTATGGAGGGCCAGTTAGGGGAGGGGGTCGTGGCCCGGTCCCCACCTCCTATCTGCCCCCCCCGACCCATCCAACCCCCCCGTTCCCTGATGGCCCCTTTGGGACCCCTGCCCCATCCACACCCACCTTCTCCCTGTCCCCTGACTGCCCCCAGACTCCCGCTGCCCCATCCAACTCCTCCTCTCATTCCTGATGGCCCCCCGGGGACCCCTGCCCCATTCAACCACCCCTTCTCCCTGTCCCGACTGCCCCCTGCCGCTCCATCCAACCCCCCCTCCTTCCTGACTGCCCCCATTCAACCCCCTGTTCACCCCCCGACCACCCCAACCCCTATTCACACCCCTGCCCCCTCCCCTCCACCCCGAACTCCCCTGCCCTCTATCCAACCCCCCCTGCTCCCTTACCGTGCTGCCTGGAGTACCGGTGGCTGGCGACGCTACAGCCAGGCCACCCGGCTGGAGCCGGACCAGGCTGCCGCCACCACACAGCACAGAGCACCAGGTTAGGCCGGGCTCTGCAGTTGCGCTGCCCCAGGAGCTCACAGCCCCGCTGCCCAGCCCCAGAGCATTGCACCGGCGGCAGAGCGAGCGAGCGAGCTGAGGCTGTGGGGGAGAGGCTGGGGGCTAGCCTCCTGGTCCAGGAGCTCAGGGGCTGGGCAGGACGGTCCCGCGGGCCATAGTTTGCCCACCTCTGCCTTATAGGATGTTCACACCATTGGGTGGGAAACTGAGCTAAAGGATTTCTGACAAAAATAACATGAGGGTAAGTTCATATATAGGTTTATTATTGTGTTTCCCCAAGTCAGTTCTGTGTCCCCTTTTACCTTCGTGAGGTCTCCTTGTTTCACACACAGACAGTTCTTGCAAGTGGGGAAGGATTGCCTACGAAGGGTACCCAGGAAGGTGTCGAGTGTGTCTGGGTGGAGGCTGGAGCCTGTGGTATTTGTTAGAAGTTTAATAGGAACCCCTAGACATCTGAACCTAGCCGTTGCTGGTGCTGGCAGATGACACCTGCCAGAAAGGCTAAACCAATAGTGGTGTGTGTGTGAGACAGGAAAGAGTGATGGCCATTGCTGGATGAACAAAGGGCTCAAAGCAGGCATGAGCACACATCTGGGGACCAGAAGGACCTTAGTTTTAAACTTAGCTCTGCCATTGACTTACTGTGTGGCCTATGGGAAGTTGCCTCAGTTTCCCCACCTGTAAATTAAGGATAATAGTGACCTACCTACCTACCTTACTGGGGTGGTATGAGGGTTAGTTTAATATTGGTAAAGTGCTCTACATAATTAATGATGGTAAAAATTATGGAAGAGATATTATCCTTGTGCTTCAGGGTTTAAACCAATCTAAGGGTGTGGGGGGGCAGACTAGTCCACCTCTGCTCTGCAAGTTCTTACACCTTCCTCTGAAGCATTCAGGGTTGACCATTGCTGGAGATAGAATACTGGAATAGATGGACTGCTGACTTGATCCAATCTGACCTTTCCTATGTCCTAGGCCGAACCCTGCCATGCAAAGGAAGGCTGCATACCAATGTCAGGTGACTTACGCCTTTTCAAGGAGCTAAGCAAGCTTAATTGGTGACAAATGAAAGCAAATCTAACCTTAATGACTTCCAGTTACTGAGGCTACATGCAAATAGGGATGACTGGCAAAAATGTTATTGCTTCCATGCTTTAGATTTCCTGTCTCTTGTCTGGTTCTTACCCTTTTGGACTTCTTGTGCATGCACTACGGAGCATGATGGATGGAAATCCCATTGTTTAGGCTGTAACCTGCACTTACGAGCCAGTCCTAGGGCAGTCTGACAACATTTCCGATGGCATAGAATCATGGGGCTGGGAAAACTCTCACAAGATCATCTAGTACCTCCCCTTGTGCTGAGGCAGAAACAAGGACACATAGACCATACCTGGAAGGTGTTTATCTAAACTGTTCTTAAAACCTCTAATGATGGAGCTTCCACAACCTCCCTGATAACCTATTCCAATTCTTAACTATTCTTATAGTTAGGTACTAGGAAAAAACTGTCTAACCTCTATTTCCCTTGCTGTAAACTAACCTGATTACTATTTGTCCTACTATTGGTGGACATGGAGAACAATTGATCCCCATCCTCTTTATGACAACCTTTTATATATTTGAAGACTTATCAAGTCCCACCTCAGCCTTCCTTTTTCTAAACTAAACATGCCCAGTTCTTTCAACCTTTCCACAGGGGTCATGTTTACTAAATCTATTGTTTTTG
Source organism: Terrapene triunguis (assembly GCF_002925995.2). Taxonomy (NCBI): domain Eukaryota; kingdom Metazoa; phylum Chordata; order Testudines; family Emydidae; genus Terrapene; species Terrapene triunguis. Next base: position 6,264 of record NW_020705619.1, read on the forward strand.
TTGCTCTTCCATGGCCTCTCTCTAGTTTGTTCACATCTTTCATAAAATGTGGCACCCCAAACGGATCCCAAAATGATATTTGCTTTTTTCACAACAGCATCACACTGACTTGTAATCAATTTGTGATCCACTATAACCCCCAGATTCTTTTCTGCAGTATTGTTGGTGAGCCAGTTATTCCCCATTTTGTATTTGTACATGTGATATATCATCTCTGGAGTGTACCGGTATATCAGCAAAGCGAGCAGAAGCCCCATGTCAACTCAGATGATTAAGGCAAGAATGGCATTGCATGAATGTGGAAGGTAAACAACTCAAGTTGGCCTTACACCATTGATATAGTTTGCAAGTGCAAAACCTGGTGTATCAAAGGTATCCAAACATCAGCTGATGACCCACTACTGGACTATGGGGGGTTTCCAGATGATTCAGGGGAGACAAGCTCATGCACTAGATGTAATGTGCCTTTGCCATAAAGAAGGCAATTGCATATATTTTAATGAAATAAAAATGACTTACACTTATTTAACTCCTACATATTTTACATATCGGGATCTCTTAGCCTACCAATGAAATGCAGCTGCTGCTTAATGATGCACACACCAGAATAGTTGGGGCCAGGATGTGAAGAATACTACCTCCAGCTGAAACTACAGGGGGAATTTACATAAATAGAACAGCAGTGCTTCCACAGCAAGCATAACTAACTGCAGATTGAGTCAGTGGTTTTCAAACATTTTCCTACTGTCAGTTCATCTTAAGCTCTCCTTTCGTGTACCCTATTTTTCCTCCCACCCCTGATCTCCTATTTTTCCAATGGCAACTCTAGTTACCAGAAAAAAAAGAAGAGAAAATTAGGCTAGTGCTAAGTAGTGATGTGAAATTAAACTCACTTTAATGGGATGTGTGCACCTGGTTGGTTACATCCCCCTCTTTTTGCATCTGTACTGTTCAAATCAGTATTTGGTCCTGCCATGCGGGCAGGGGACTGGACTCGATGACCTCTCGAGGTCCCTTCCAGTCCTAGAATCTATGAATCTATAAATAGAACAAATGGGGCCTCATGTTTTCTTTAGGATTGAATCTCATTTTCTTGTCTTCAGGTTCCCACTAATCTCTCCAGGTCACTCTGCATTTTGGTTTTGTCTTCCTGTGTGTTTGCTATCCTGACCTGTCTGAAAGTTTGATCAACAGTTGAATTTACACCAAAGACACCCCATACAGAAAAACAGCTGCACAGGCTATGAAGCAGAGATGGCTTGAGTTCAGCTGGTCAGACAATCCAAAACAGCATCTGGAAACCTGAAGAGAATCTTTAACTGAGCTCCAACTAGCTGCAAGAGTCACAGCTTGAAGACTGACAGATGCATCACCATTGTGACAGGAGCAGCTCAGCCAATTACAGCTTGTGACCCACTGTGGTCGCTGATTCAGCAAAACTGTCCGCCTGGGATATCTGAGCTAACCACCTGCATGCCTATGCAAGATGTAGATCTTGCCTCGCTGTATACTGCTGTAGCACTAAGGATTAGAGGTGGACTCAAAGCAAACACTTGGATCCAAGCATGCCTGAAGCTGAAGGCGAGCTCTGGAGTTCAGATCTGGGTCTATCTTATAACCGGAAGATCCAAACACCCTCAAACTTTGGGGAAGTGGATGCCAATCTGAACATTGTGGCTTGGGTCTTCTGTAATAATGGTTTTTTTTTTTAAGGCATGTCCCTAGGTGTGCGCATGGCAATGCTGCAAAGAGGTCGAAAGTGTGCTACCATGTTGATCACAGCCACATCCTGCTGTCAGTTTGTAGCAATGTGACACCAGCTCCTGAAACCAAGGCAGACCTGTATGTTTGAACCCCTTAGTAAAAAAACATCTGTATTTAACAAGAAAAAAGGGGTACAGCCTGTGTCGGAGCAAATGACGCTCTGAAGTGTGTGCTGCTGTTACAGCTCAGTTTCTGAGGTTTGCTTACCTGAGATAGATAGAATTTGTTTCGGGACCAATCCTGCTCTCCCTGAAGACAGTGGCTAAACTCAGGAGCTCTTAAATAGGCCCAACCTGAGAGTCTCTTAAAGGATTTCTCACTTCCTTCAGTGGATGAAACCCAAAATTGTTTTGATTCCTGATAGAGATGCAGTGAGAGGGACGGAGAAGATGCAAAACTTGAGCAATGCATAAAATATTAATAAACCTGATGACAGCTCCTAGATTGTAGAATGGGGCTATTTTACTGTAAATAAGGCCCAGCACTTAACTTTAAGCATATTTGTTTAAGTTCCATTGTCTTCACTCGAACTTCGGTGGAACTTTAAGCCTGTGCTCAAAGTTTGAGCATGTACTTATATGCTTTGAAGAACAGAGCTGGGATTGCTCATGTGCTTGAGAGCTGTCCTGAATCAGGGCCTAAGTTCCTACACATTGGTTTTTTTGTTTTTCCCCCTGTCCTTGTACATTCAAAAATTGAGCACTCATACAAAAATAATCCTATCCTTTTTCCACTATATAATCTACCTGGTTAATACCTCAAGGCCCTTGTGTTTGGTTCCCCCCCTCTAAGACATGACTTTCAACTGACTATGAACACACTTCCTAGAACTAATCACTTCTACTTTCAGAAAACCTACATTGTTGCATCTATGCTGCATGTGAATAGCTCAAGAAAAAGAAACTAAGCTTGAACAATAAAACCTATTTAATACTTCCTTTATAAGAATAAGCATTTTAATACAAATTAGTTAGCATACTTGAAAAACCTTACTCACCCGAGTAGCTCCTGCTTCTCAGTTGCTCTGTTCATTTTCATAGGGGAATAAGATTTGTCCTACTGACTGCAGTACAAAGAAATGATTGTAACATAAATCGGTGATAATATTTGCATAACATTCAGTAGTAAAATTCACTATTTGATGAAAAACACTATTTGCCTTAAACATTCTTCTGTTCTGTTCCTGTTTGAATCAGACATTTGGTGGAAAATGGAGAACAGGCCTGACAGAAG
>NW_020705620.1:0-1030 GCF_002925995.2 Terrapene triunguis
CTGAAAGTGGTTACTTTGGCTGGTGTGGGATCCCCAGTTTCTCTATTATTGGGGCAGGAAGAATAAAGTTTTGTTACCCTGATTCTGTGAATCAAGGCCAGTGGAACTGTTGTATGACAGAAGGACTGAGTGAGTCCTTCACCATTACCTAAGTAGCACTTGCTTGACAAGGGGCATGGGTTACAAAACCCAGTGAATTGAGAGAGGATGGGGACAGGTATTTGTACCTGATGGTATGGGCCCCCTCTGAGGGTTTGAAACACCAATTGCACCGCCTCCTCTCTCCACTGTTGAATGTCAGAGCTAACTTTGATACCCGTAGGAGTCTAGTTACAGGCTGCTGAGCTGAATTCACTTTGGGCCAATGGTGCACCAGCACTGGGGCTCCCCTACTATACTATGAGCTGAAATTGCTAAGAGCTGAAATCACCAAAAGAGCTGATGTTATTAAGAGCTGAGATCACTGAGTGCTGTGTTAACTAGTGGGGGAGCCTGAAGCTATATTGCTCAGCAGCTGACGGAGCAATTTGTGGGGACGACTGGAGGAGCAGCAAGCGGCGTGGAGACTTGCGGGGCCGGTTGGAGTGGCCCAAGGAACGGCGAGCGGAGCTGTTTGCGGGGACGGCTGGAACGGCTCACAGGTCGGTGAGCGGAGCGGAGCGGAGCGGCTTGTAGAGCGGAGCAGTTCGTGGGATGGCAGGAAAGTAGACTGGCTCGTGGTAAAGGCTGCGGCGGAACCCCCACGGAGAAACAGACGGCTGGCCAGCCTCGGATCACTTAAGGTGCCCCTTAACACCCTGCGTGCCCCCCCCCTTTTACTCTGGGGCTGCACGGATCAGGGACAGAGACTTTGGGGGTTGTTGGACTTTTGGGACTTTGGGTGGTTGCTGGACCCAAGAGACTTTGGGTGATTTTTGGGTTGCTGGATTCAAGAACCAAAGGGAAAGGACACAGCCCAATTTGCTGGGGTGGGTTTTGCTCATGGTTTGTGTTATGAATCCTGTTTGTGGTGTTTTTCCAATTTTATGCT
>NW_020705621.1:0-2374 GCF_002925995.2 Terrapene triunguis
GGGATGCGACTTACTAGAGATTAATACTATTCATTATTTGTACTGCAGTAGCACCTAGGAGTCACAGCCGGCTCACGCTCCCATTGTGCTAGGTGCTGTACAAACACAGAACAAAGAGATGGTCTCTGCCTCAAAGAGCTTACAGTCTAGAAACATTTCTATTGGTTTTGGATTTTATACAAAACTTATTTTTACCCTATCACTAGCTGGCTGGCCCTTTAAGGGGAGTCAGGCTCTGCTTTGTCTGTAACCTAGCGGTTAACCTCCAGCTAGCTGATCTGAACACAATTTCAATTAGTGACTCCAGCTGTGGAAGGGTCAGGGCAGGCAGAACTACATAGAGAGGGAAGAGAAGGCAGTCAGATGAAGGAGTGGATATCTCTGTGAGGGGCCTGGAAAAAGGGGTGATACTCAGGGAGATAGCTTTGTGGGTTGCTGTATCAGGGGAGGAACAAGGAACTAGGAGGGCCTAGGAAGAAACCTGGAGACCCTAAATTAGCTTTAAGCTACTAGGAAACTGCATTAAGGGGCTTGGAGGTAGAATGTAGCCCAAGAAAGAAGCAGCATGTCCACAGGAGCAGACTTAATGCAGAATCCCTGGGCTGGAAATCACTGTAGAGGGTGTGCGATGTTCCCCTACCAGCCCTGAGAAAGGGATGTAAAAGCCTCACGGTAAGGATGATTGAGCCTAGGGTGGGCCTGAAGACTGAGCCCTGGGTTGAGGAGTAGCCTGAGAGGGACTGGTTGGACTTTCCTTACCCTGGAAGGAATCTGGACTGTATGTCACTTAGCTGGGGGGCTAAGTTGTGGACAAGAACAGGTGACTGAGTCACCAAAGAGCTGAGTGCCAAGGGGTGATAGAGTGGCAGACACCTGCCATGCTGTGTCTTGACTGGCATACTTCTACCCCCCTCCCTTCTAAATTTGGGGCCCAGTATGGTTTGATGGTGTCTGTAGTGAGGCAGAGTGGCCTAACTCCAGTATGGAGGGAGTTAATGCCCCCTAGTGGGTGCAGCTAAGCCTGTCCCACCCCCTTCCCTGGAAGTGCAGAGGTGGGGCAAGAAGTATAAGAGGAGGACCCTGTAGCTCCGTTGCAGGCAGACCAGGAAAGGAGACGGCTGTCCCTCCCAGGGAGTTGAGCCTGTGACTGGAAGCGGTGAGGAAAGGTAAACCATAGTCCCCTGAGATGGAAGGTTCTGGAGAGAGACTGGAGGAAGGACTGTGAGACTGAGAGCCAGGGCCTAGCGGTGATGGAGCAGTGCTGGCAGGAACTGGTAGGAAGTAGCCTGGGGAAACAAGAATTTGGTCCAGTTGTCCCATTGGGATGCATGGCAGCAACCTCACATTTCCCCACTGATCCTGTGGTGGGATTGCCCAACGCTGCCAGGGCTGGGTGTGCGCTAACCTTTAGGCCAGAGGGCCAGAGCCTTAGAACAGTGTTCTTCGCTCCAGCAAGGATGCTGAGGGCCGTAGACTGTTGAAGTGTTTAGCCCACGCCCAGAGGGCTGGGGCCATAGACTATTGTTGTCCACCCCGGCTAGGAGGCTGGGACTACAGCTGACTGGGAATGTGCTGAGCCCTCCTATTGGAGACCTGAATTGCTATTTGGCTGACTTGCACGGTCGCAGGTCAGACCGCCCAACGAACTTCTGGCGGGTGTGCCGGCTTCCTAATGTTGCCGGAAAGGGGCTCCCTGACCCCGAGAGGGAGGAATGTTAGTGTCCCCTTCATATTTGTGTAGTTTTTTTTTTTTAAGAAAGAGTGTGCTAAAGAAGAACTAAATATGATTATGCTGAGCAAAACTGGAAGTTTGTACAAGAGATGGTTTTAAGCATTTGACCAAAAATGAAAATGTCGGCAAGAGAAGTATTTGACCAGCTTTAGAGCTGCATAAAGAAGATGCAGCCAATAATATTTGTCATCTGATTTAAGTGCCAAATTTCACATGTGGGAATTTTCCCTACTATTTAACTAGCCGTCTCTGTTTCCAATGTGCATCACTAGATCCATGTTTGGAGTGGAATTTTTGAAAGGACTCCATATTAGCCTTACTCTAATCCCATTGAAATCAATGGCCAATCCAATGGTATTGCATAATCTATTGTACATATATAGCCCCCCATTGCTAAACTGAGTACCTCACAATCTGTTATACAGTGATCCTTACATACACCCCCTCATGACATAGGGCAATGCTGATGTAAGCAGAGTCAGGATGAGCTCTACCCTGACATCTGGTGGTGAATTATGGCGAGTGTGGAAAAGAACTCCAGGGGCTGATCTTGTTTGCATAGGCACACCCACTCACCTGGCATGAAACACAGCAGCTGAAAGTGGTTACTTTGGCTGGTGTGGGATCCCCAGTTTCTCTATT
>NW_020705622.1:0-1841 GCF_002925995.2 Terrapene triunguis
GGGATGCGACTTACTAGAGATTAATACTATTCATTATTTGTACTGCACTAGCACCTAGGAGTCACAGCCGGCTCAGGCTCCCATTGTGCTAGGTGCTGTACAAACACGGAACAAAGAGATGGTCTCTGCCTCAAAGAGCTTACAGTCTAGAAACATTTCTATTGTCCCTCCCAGGGAGTTGAGCCTGTGACTGGAAGCGGTGAGGAAAGGTAAACCATAGTCCCCTGAGAAGAAAGGTTATGGAGAGAGACTGGAGGAAGGACTGAGAGCCAGAGCCTAGTGGCGATGGAGCAGTGCTGGCAGGAACTGGTAGGAAGTAGCCTGGGGAAACAAGAATTTGGTCCAGTTGTCCCATTGGGATGCATGGCAGCAACCTCACATTTCCCCACTGACCCTGTGGTGGGATTACCCAACGCTGCCAGGGCTGGGTGTGCACTAACCTTTAGGCCAGAGGGCCAGAGCCCTAGAACAGCGTTCTTCACTCCAGCAAGGATGCTGAGGGCTGTAGACTGTTGAAGTGTTTATCCCACGCCCAGAGGGCCGGGGCCATAGACTATTGTTGTCCACCCCAGCTAGGAGGCTGGGACTACAACTGACTGGGGATGTGCTGAGCCCTCCTATTGGAGACCTGAATTGCTATTTGGCTGACTTGCACGTAGGGTGACCAGACAGCAAGTGTGAAAAATTGGGACAGGGGGTGGGGAGTAATAGGATCCTATATAAGAAAAAGACCCAAAAATCGGGACTGTCCCTATAAAATCGGGACATCTGGTCACCCTACTTGCACGGTCGCAGGTCAGACCGCCCAATGAACTTCTGGCGGGTGTGCTGGCTTCCTAATGCTGCCGGAAAGGGGCTCCCTGACCCCGAGAGGGAGGAATGTTAGTGTCCTCTTCATTTTTGTGTAGTTTTTTTTTGAAGAAAGAGTGTTCTAAAGAAGAACTAAATATGATTATGCTGAGCAAAACTGGAAGTTTGTACAAGAGATGGTTTTAAGCATTTGACCAAAAATGAAAATGTCAGCAAGAGAAGTATTTGACCAGCTCAAGAGCTGCATAAAGAAGATGCAGCCAATAATATTTGTCATCTGATTTAAGTGCCAAATTTCACATGTGGGAATTTTCCCCACTATTTAACTAGATCCATGTTTGGAGTGGAATTTTTGAAAGGACTCCATATTAGCCTTACTCTAATCCTATTGAAATCAATGGCCAATCCAATGGTATTGCATAATCTATTGTACATATATAGCCCCCCCATTACTAAACTGAGTACCTCACAATCTGTTATACAGTGATCCTTACATACACCCTCTCATGACATAGGGCAATGCAATTATCTCCATATTACAGAGAAGGTAAGTGATGTGCCCACAGGTAAGATCACATAGGAATCTGTGGCAGAGCAGTGACTTGAATCTAGGTCTCCCAAATCCAAGGCTAACACCCTAACAACTGCCTCACCCCCACTCTTGCCAGTCCTACATTTCTATTTCCAAATACTTTCTGACGGGTTGGACCCCTTGGGAAGCCAACTGATGTGCTGAGATACCACTGAGTCTACCTCTTCTGCCAGCACACACCCCTTTAATCTGTTTTACTCTTAAAACCTCCTCTAACACACACCGGCTGGGCCACACCCAGCTGCAGATCAGCTCTGGGAAGACTCAGTTTAAGGGACTTGCTCCAGACTCAGGTGTCCACCTCCCTTGGAGTGCAGACTCAAAGGTTTATTATGAAATGTGCCCCCTACCTCAGTGTAGAGAGAGATGTGCACCCTTCTTACCCCCCCCCGTTAGAAATGACAGAAACTGGGTTTAATAATAAACAAAACAAATTTTA
>NW_020705623.1:0-2867 GCF_002925995.2 Terrapene triunguis
CAGGACCCAGGTGCATTGGCATTGCAGTGTGCAGGTTCAGGACTGCATGAGCAGGGCATGCTGGAGGACAGAGTCACAGGACGCTGGTGAGCCTGGTTAAGGCCTCCCGTCGGGAACAGCAAGGTGCTGCAAGTCAGCAGGTATTGGCAGGGTGGCAGGGCCGGAGGAGCTGCAGACACACACCCCTCTCAGCTGAGTTACAGGAGATGCCCCCAACAAAGGGCCAAGCGCACCTGCCCGCTGGCTTGTTCACTGCACCATCACAAGGGCTGCAGAGGCCAGTCATCAGGCACCAGCCCTCACACCTGGTGACCCCGTACCACCATGCAGGGAAATAAGCTAAAAGGGACAGCGGACAGCAGCTGAGAAAGGGGAGACCAACAAACCAACACATCCCCTTTCAGAAGCCCTCCAAACCGGCCAGCCGAGTGCAGTTTCCTTAACACGTGAGGTGGCAGGCAGGCTTTTCCCCCGTCCCCCTGGGTGTCAGGGCTTGGGGGGAGGGGGGAGAGCCACTTAACGCACTAAAGGCTCTTAGCTCAGAGCAAGCAGACTTCCAGTCGGAACCGCTAAGTCTCTAAGGCCCTAGTGCCTGCAGCAGCCAGCTCAGCTTCCAACCCCTTCCCCCTGCTCATCTGGCTTTCCTTGTTATGCAGCCAAGCGCCAGGGCGGGGTAGGGCTCCTTCACAGCCTAGCCAAGGGTGTCCCTTGAATAGGGCCGGCTCCAGGCACCAGCCCAGCAAGCAGGTGCTTGGGGCGGCCAAGGGGAAGGGGCGGCACGTCAGGCTCTTCAATGGCAATCCTCTCGGAGGGAAGCAACTGCCACCGAATTCCCGCCGAAGAAGAAAGCGGCGCGGTGGAGCTGCTTCCGGAGTGCCGCTGATCGCAATTGCAATCGCGGCTTTCCGCCCCCCCCCCGCCTCTTGGGGCGACAAAAACCCTGGAGCCGGTCCTGCCCTTGAATAGGTAATACATCCCTCCCCTAGGGTGGGTGGGAAAGAGACTTCATAGAGTCAGACATGGTAGCACTATGAAGGATAATGGCGATCAGCTACAAGGCTGCCCTCCTGCATAACAGAGGCCAGAGAATTGCACCCAGCAATTCCTGCATCCAGCCCATACCTTGTGGTCGAGCTAGAGCATATTTGCCCTCTGATAACCATTGTCACAGTGCTGGGACAGCCTAGAAATCCCAGCCCCACAGGATTTGATGTGTCGCAGCCAGACCCTGACCCCCAATCAGATGCTGTTTGGGTCCTGGGTGGCATTTGAACGGCTTCCGTTGTCGCCCACCCGGAGCGACCTTCAAGCTTAGCGCTGGAAGCAATGTCGCAAAAAAGGCTGGGCTCACTCCTCTTGTTGTGACCGTGGGGCTGTGTTTCAGGGCTCTCTGCTGCTGGAGGATGCAGAAGGTGAACGCCGCAAACCTCTGAAAACGACGTATGGTGCAAAGCAGGACTGGCTCATGGACAAGGGGCTAAATTCCCCTTGTCTCTCTGAGCTTCAGTGGGACCAACGCGTGCTAGGGGTGAATGTCAGAGACTGACAAAGAAATGGGAACAGGGACAGATGGTCTACTTGGGCAGTGGTTCGGGCACTAGGCTGGGACTCAACAACCTGGATTCGATTCCCTGCACTGACACAGACTGTCAGTGGTGACCTGGGGCAAGTCTCTCTGTGCCTCAGTTTCCCATCTGTACATTAGGGATAACAGCACTGCCTTACCTCGCAGGGGTGCTGTGAGGCTACATACATAGTGTAGAGACTGCGAGGGGCTCGGATAATGCAGCAGAAGGAGCCATGTACCTTAACAGAATTCACATCTCATTTTGTTAAGCAGAGTGCTTAGATAAGAAGGAAGCTGGAAATCAGGACTCCTGGGTTCTATTTTTTGCTCAGCCTGACTGTCTCACCATGGGTAACGCATGTGTTAACCTCCCACATGCCTCGGTTTCCCCACTTGTAAACTAGGGTTAATACCTCACAAGCGCAGGTGCAAGCTTAACTAATGTTTGTAAATAATTAGTGGTCCCTTAATGAAAAATGCAAAAGATCGTCAGGCCCCCAGGATTTATTATATTGTAACAAATCAGTGGCCGTCTACGACGTCACTGTCCTGTAACTATAGCTATCCAGAGCAACAGCATAGATCAAACTCAGACCCCGCTGCTCTGAAAGCTCAGGCACCCCTAGCACCTGAGCCAAGAGAGAATCGCTGGTGGCTGTACAGGGCTTGTGACACACAGTTAAGCAGTTCCAATTCCATCCAGCAGAGAGCAGCGGCTCACATACACACCATGACAAAAACAAGTTATACCCTTTCCTTCCTAGAACCTGAAATTATGCTAGGACTCACCTGGGACTAAACTCTGGGTTATCTAACGAGGGGAGATCAATTACTATCCCTGGTGGTGGGAGACTCCAGGGAAAGGGAGAGTCCTTGCTGGCTCTAGAAGGAACCTGTTACTTATCCTGGCCCACCAGCTCCAACCAGCAGTAAATTCACTTTACAGGAAAGTCAATGCAATTCACAAATACGCTCTGGAAACGAGGGGAGGAATGCAGAAGCCACCAACTTCCTCGCTGGGAAAAAGAAACGAATGACATGATGAAAAGGTGATTAGGGGGTGGATCCAGAGTTCGGTGTGTCCCCAGCCAGCTAGGGAGTTTCTCTGATGGTAACGCCATCCGTGTACACAGCATGGTGATTGGCTTCCTTGCCTGATGCGTCTCCCTCCCTGGGGGGGGGGAGGGGGTACTTGTAATCACCTCTCCTGCCTTCTTGGGAAAAGGCCCCTTGGCAAAGGCATAGGTTCTCTTCCCCCCCTCCCATATAAGAAGGGTCAGCGCATTGGTCCATGTAGCCC
>NW_020705624.1:0-2850 GCF_002925995.2 Terrapene triunguis
GTGAGAAGGGAGGGCATCCCCAGTGTGACCGAAGCACCGTGAAGCACACAGGGCCCTCTTCTAGTCAGGAAATCGATCCTTTGATTTCCGTGGTGACCTGGCCCAGCGGATTTAAGAGAGGGATGAGTCCGCTCTGGGTTTAGCACACAGGGGTCTTTCAGATGCATCGGGACAAGTGAAATATAGCGGGGGAAGAGGGGGGCACGTGGCATAACTCTCAGTAAGGCCTCTCAGCCCTGCGGTGCCACTTGTGTTTCACCAGCAGTGGGCGCAGGGGCCGGCAGACAGCCTTGGAGGAGAGAGATCTTTGATCAGCGGGGTTACTACAGTTTGCAACAGCAACAGCCTGGCCTTGCCTTGCGGGCCCCCGCGCAGTCACAGCTAACCAAGTCCCTCCTGCACCCAGATGCTCCTTCTCCATGGCCACCCTTCCTACCACAGCTTGTGCTAACATGGCATTCGGGGGAGGAGGTGGAGAAGAGGCAGTGCAGGGGTGGGGGCTTAGGGGAAGGGGGTTGAATGGGGGCGGAGCAAAGGGCAGATGCTTGGGCAGGAAGAGGCGGGGGGTGGGCGAGCACCCACCCGGCAGAGGGGAAGGCGCCATAAGGGTGAGTGGCAGGTGGGGTGTGTGCGAAGAGGCAAGCGGCGGGCGGGGGACTGAGGAGGGATGCAACAAAGCAGCAGGGGGCCGGAGGATGAGGAAGAGCGAAGTGCGGGGGAGGGAGTGAGCGGGGAGGGGGTGGGACCTGGGGTAGAGTGGGGCCTAGGGTGACCAGATATCCCGATTTTATAGGGACAGCCCCGATTTTGGGGTCTTTTTCTTATATAGGCTCCTATTACCCCCAACCCCTTGTCCTGATTTATCACACTTGCTGTCTGGTCTCCCTAGGGGAGATGGAGCCTGGAAGGAGCGGGGGTGGACTGTGGGCAGGGCTGACGGCACCCCAATGTGTCCCGATATTTTAGTGTTGTGATCTGGTCACCCTAATTTATGTGGCACCATTCCCCAGTCTTGGAGCCAAATGCAACCCTGGTGCAAATGGACCCAGCCCCCACTGGCTCACTTTGCACGGCCACCGCACGCCAAAGCGGCTCGATTTACTCTTCTTTAGCACAGACACCCATTTCCTGACCAATGACACTCAGTGTGCAACTCACCCCACCATTTACATCCCCGCCGCATAGCCCAGGTGGATGGGGATCTTGCACCGGGAATACCTACCCGGATCGCTGAGCCTGAGACAGCCTTCATGCCACAGAGCTAGCATCTGTGTTTCGCTTCGGTTTGGTTTGCCTGTTGGACCCAGGTTCAAGGCGAGTTGATACCGCAGGGAGGGAAGATCTTGGTTACATTTTTAACATACTAACAATTCCTCTTTCTGCTGCACTCCCAGACAGCAGCAGCCTCTCTCTGCGTTTATTTAGTAGCAGGAAGCCGGACACCTGATGCTGTCTCCATGAAAATCCTGAAGTACATTCTAACAATGGCCTTTGTTTATAGGCATAAATCATTCGACTCCCACTTTTCTCTAGCGAGGCAACAGCGAGGGCGGCAAAATTTGACTCCCGAGCCCGATTCGGCTCTCAGGTGCCCAGTTACTTCACATCTACACCAGTGTAACTGGGAGCAGATTGTGGCCTTCTTTGAGACCCTCTGGCCAGTTAGAAATCACACCCAGACAGGCACTGAACAAAATACAACGTTGGCACAAAAACAAACGGGGATAAACTGGCCAGGAGTAAATTGAGGAGTAAACCTGGAAATTAGAAGGTTTCTAACCATCACAGGAGAGAGGGTCAGGGATAGCCTCCGCAGAGCAGCAACCGAACTAGTTTGAAGATGGAGCCTGCTAAGTTTCTGAATAGGATGATATACCTGGGTTGCCTGCGATAGCAGGGACTGGACACGAGGACCCAGGAGGGGCCTCACTGGCCTGTATTCCTAGCGACCTGTTTAATAAAGATGCCCATCACCTTGGTATCTAAGCACGGAGCAAAATTATGCTAGAAGACAGAAGTTCAGGGGGAAAAGGGTGGTTTTCCCGGTCACATTCGCTGTTATCCAGAGACTGTGGCCCAGATCTGGAAATGTATTTAGGTTCGTAACTTCCACTGATTTCAATTAGTGCAGCCTTGTGGGTCCCAGGATAGAGAGCGAAAGTGGGGGAGATAATATCTTTTATTGGACCAAGTGCTGTTGGTGAGAGACACAATCTCGAGCTACCCAGGCCCCGAAGAAGAGCTCTGTCTAGCTCGAAAGCATCTCTCACCAACAGAAGTTAGCCCAATAGCTAATCCTCACTTGCGTTCGTCTCACTGATTTCAATGGGAGTTTGGAGCCTAAAGCCTGGGCCTGCAAGTCTAGAGGACAACCACCAGAAACTCCCATCAGGAGACCGGGCAGAGGCTGAGCACAAGATGCTCAGTGGTTTGGAAACAGCTCAGCACAGCCTTCCGACTCTGCCTAGCAGGAGGCCAGGACTAGTGTAACAGGGGCTGCTGGTGAAGGCTGAGGAAGTGTGTAAGTAGATCTGTGTGTGCGCACAGAGCTGCGGGGGCGGGGAGGAGAAAAGAGGGGTAATTGTAGATCAGAACTGAGGTGCATTGACAGAGCTGCCTAGATCTGGAATGAAGGGGGTTGGGGCCCATGCCACGATTGAGGGGGAGCAGCGAGGTTGTGTGGGGAGCTCAGGGCTGGAAGACAGGGTGTATTGTAGGTCAGGATTGAGGGGGCGCTCGTACAGCTGCGCGTGGGCAGCCCGGGAGTGAAATAGGGCAGGGGAGAGGGTTGCAGGCTGAGACCGCAGTGCACTGGCAGAGCTATGCACTGGGAGCCCAGCACTGGGATAG
>NW_020705625.1:0-2832 GCF_002925995.2 Terrapene triunguis
GTGAGAAGGGAGGGCATCCCCAGTGTGACCGAAGCACCGTGAAGCACGCAGGGCCCTCTTCTAGTCAGGAAATCGATCCTTTGATTTCCGTGGTGACCTGGCCCAGCGGATTTAAGAGAGGGATGAGTCCGCTCTGGGTTTAGCACACAGGGGTTTTTCAGATGCATCGGGACAAGTGAAATATAGCGGGGGAAGAGGGGGGCATGTGGCATAACTCTCAGTAAGGCCTCTCAGCCCTGCGGTGCCACTTGTGTTTCACCAGCAGTGGGCGCAGGGGCCGGCAGACAGCCTTGGAGGAGAGAGATCTTTGCTCAGCGGGGTTACTACAGTTTGCAACGGCAACAGCCTGGCCTTGCCTTGCGGCCCCCCTGCAGTCACAGCTAACCAAGTCCCTCCTGCACCTGGATGCTCCTTCTCCACGGCCACCCTTCCTACCACAGCTTGTGCTAACATGGCATTCGGGGGGAGGAGGTGGAGAAGAGGCAGTGCAGGGGTGGGGGCTTAGGGGAAGGGGGTTGAATGGGGGCGGAGCAAAGGGCAGATGCTTGGGCAGGAAGAGGCGGGGGGTGGGCGAGCACCCACCCGGCAGAGGGGAAGGCGCCATAAGGGTGAGTGGCGGGTGGGGTGTGTGCGAAGAGGCGAGCGGCAGGCGGGGGACTGAGGAGGGCTGCAACAAAGCAGCAGGGGGCCGGAGGATGAGGAAGAGTGAGGTGCGGGGGAGGGGGTGTGCGGGGAGGGGGTGGGACCTGGGGTAGTGTGGGGCCTAGGGTGACCAGATATCCCAATTTTATAGGGACAGTCCCGATTTTGGGGTCTTTTTCTTATATAGGCTCCTATTACCCCCAACCCCCTGTCCTGATTTATCACACTTGCTGTCTGGTCTCCCTAGGGGAGATGGAGACTGGAAGGAGCGGGGGTGGACTGTGGGCGGGGCTGACGGCACCCCAATGTGTCCCGATATTTTAGTGTTGTGATCTGGTCACCCTAATTTATGTGGCACCATTCCCCAGTCTTGGAGCCAAATGCAACCCTGGTGCAAATGGACCCAGCCCCCACTGGCTCACTTTGCACGGCCACCGCACGCCAAAGCGGCTCGATTTACTCTTCTTTAGCACCGACACCCATTTCCTGACCGATGACACTCAGTGTGCAACTCACCCCACCATTTACATCCCCGCCGCATAGCCCAGGTGGATGGAGATCCTGCGCTGGGAATACCTACCGGGATCGCTGAGCCTGAGACAGCCTTCACGCCACAGAGCTAGCATCTGTGTTTCGCTTCGGTTTGGTTTGCCTGTTGGACCCAGGTTCAAGGCGAGTTGATACCGCAGGGAGGGAAGATCTTGGTTACATTTTTAACATACTAACAATTCCTCTTTCCGCTGCACTCCCAGACAGCAGCAGCCTCTCTCTGCGTTTATTTAGTAGCAGGAAGCCGGACACCTGATGCTGTCTCCATGAAAATCCTGAAGTACATTCTAACAATGGCCTTTGTTTATAGGCATAAATCATTCGACTCCCACTTTTCTCTAGTGAGGCAACAGCGAGGGCGGCAAAATTTGACTCCCGAGCCCGATTCGGCTCTCAGGTGCCCAGTTACTTCACATCTACACCAGTGTAACTGGGAGAAGATTGTGGCCTTCTTTGAGACCCTCCGGCCAGTTAGAAAACACACCCAGACAGGCACTGAGCAAAATACAACGTTGGCACAAAAACAAACGGGGATAAACTGGCCAGGAGTAAATTGAGGAGTAAACCTGGAAATTAGAAGGTTTCTAACCATCACAGGAGAGAGGGTCGGGGATAGCCTCCGCAGAGCAGCAACCGAACTAGTTTGAAGATGGAGCCTGCTAAGTTTCTGAATAGGATGATATACCTGGGTTGCCTGCGATAGCAGGGACTGGACACGAGGACCCAGGAGGGGCCTCACTGGCCTGTATTCCTAGCGACCTGTTTAATAAAGATGCCCATCACCTTGGTATCTAAGCACGGAGCAAAATTATGCTAGAAGACAGAAGTTCAGGGGGAAAAGGGTGGTTTTCCCTGTCACATTCGCTGTTATCCAGAGACTGTGGCCCAGATCTGGAAATGTATTTAGGTTCGTAACTTCCACTGATTTCAATTAGTGCAGCCTTGTGGGTCCCAGGATAGAGAGACAAAGTGGGGGAGATAATATCTTTTATTGGACCAACTGCTGTTGGTGAGAGACACAATCTCGAGCTACCCAGGCCCCGAAGAAGAGCTCTGTCTAGCTCGAAAGCGTCTCTCACCAACAGAAGTTAGCCCAATAGTTAATCCTCACTTGCCTTCGTCTCACTGATTTCAATGGGAGTTTGGAGCCTAAAGCCTGGGCCTGCAAGTCTAGAGGACAACCACCGGAAACTCCCATCAGGAGACCAGGCAGAGGCTGAGCACAAGATGCTCGGTGGTTTGGAAACAGCTCAGCACAGCCTTCCGACTCTGCCTAGCAGGAGGCCAGGACTAGTGTAACAGGGGCTGCTGGTGAAGGCTGAGGAGGTGTGTAAGTAGATCTGTGTGTGCGCACAGAGCTGCGGGGGCGGGGAGGAGAAAGGAGGGGCAATTGTAGATCAGAACTGAGGTGCATTGACAGAGCTGCCTAGATCTGGAATGAAGGGGGTTGGGGCCCACGCCACGATTGAGGGGGAGCAGCGAGGTTGTGTGGGGAGCCCAGGGCTGGAAGACAGGGTGTATTGTAGGTCAGGATTGAGGGGGCGCTCGTACAGCTGCGTGTGGGCAGCCCGGGAGTGAAATAGGGCAGGGGAGAGGGTTGCAGGCTGAGACTGCAGTGCACTGGCAGAGCTATGCACTGGG
>NW_020705626.1:0-2539 GCF_002925995.2 Terrapene triunguis
ATTGCAGGTCAGGACCCAGGTGCATTGGCATTGCAGTGTGCAGGTTCCGGACTGCATGAGCAGGGCATGCTGGAGGACAGAGTCACAGGGCGCTGGTGAGCCTGGTTAAGGCCTCCCGTCGGGAACAGCAAGGTGCTGCAAGTCAGCACGTATTGGCAGGGTGGCAGGGCCGGAGGAGCTGCAGACACACACCCCTCTCAGCTGAGTTACAGGAGATGCCCCCAACAAAGGGCCAAGCGCACCTGCCCGCTGGCTTGTTCACTGCACCATCACAAGGGCTGCAGAGGCATCATCAGGCACCAGCCCTCACACCTGGTGACCCCGTACCACCATGCAGGGAAATAAGCTAAAAGGGACAGCGGCTGAGAAAGGGGAGACCAACAAACCAACACATCCCCTTTCAGAAGCCCTCCAAACCGGCAAGGCGAGTGCAGTTTCCTTAACATTTGAGGTGGCAGGCAGGCTTTTCCCCCGTCCCCCTGGGTGTCAGGGCTTGGGGGGAGGGGGGAGAGCCACTTAACGCACTAAAGGCTCTTAGCTCAGAGCAACCAGACTTCCAGATCACAATTGCGATCGCGGCTTTCCCCCCCCCCCCGCCGCTTGGGGCGGCAAAAACCCTGGAGCCGGTCCTGCCCTTGAATAGGTAATACATCCCTTCCCTAGGGTGGGGGTGGAAAGAGACTTCATAGAGTCAGACATGGTAACACTATGAAGGATAATGGCGATCAGCTACAAGGCTGCCCTCCTGCATAACAGAGGCCAGAGAATTGCACCCAGCAATTCCTGCATCCAGCCCATACCTTGTGGTCGAGCTAGAGCATATTTGCCCTCTGATAAACATTGTCACGGTGCTGGGACAGCCTAGAAATCCCAGCCCCACAGGATTTGATGTGTTGCAGCCAGACCCTGACCCCCAATCAGATGCTGTTTGGGTCCTGGATGGCATATGAATGGCTTCCATTGTCGCCCACCCGGAGCGACCTTCAAGCTTAGCGCTGGAAGCAATGTAGCAAAAAAGGCTGGGCTCACTCCTCTTGTTGTGACCGTGGGGCTGTGTTTCAGGGCTCTCTGCTGCTGGAGGATGCAGAAGGTGAACGCTGCAAACCTCTGAAAACGACGTATGGTGCAAAGCGGGACTGGCTCATGGACAAGGGCTAAATTCCCCTTGTCCCTCTGAGCTTCAGTGGGACCAACGCGTGCTGGGGTGAATGTCAGAGACTGACAAAGAAATGGGAACAGGGACAGACGGCTACTTGGGCCGTGATTCGGGCACTAGTCTGGGACTCAACAACCTGGATTCGATTCCCTGCACTGACACAGACTGTCAGTGGTGACCTGGGGCAAGTCTCTCTGTGCCTCAGTTTCCCATCTGTACATTAGGGATAACAGCACTGCCTTACCTCGCAGGGGTGCTGTGAGGATACATACATACTGTAGAGACTGCGAGGGGCTCTGATAATGCAGCAATAGGAGCCATGTACCTTAACAGAATTCACATCTCATTTTGGTAAGCAGAGTGCTTAGATAAGAAGGAAGCTGGAAATCAGGACTCCTGGGTTCTATTTTTCGCTCAGCCTGACTGTCTCACCATGGGTAACGCATGTGTTAACCTCCCACATGCCTCGGTTTCCCCACTTGTAAACTAGGGTTACTACCTCACAAGCGCGGGTGCAAGCTTAACTAATGTTTGTAAATAATTAGTGGTCCCTTAATGAAAAATGCAAAAGATCGTCAGGCCCCCAGGATTTATTATATTGTAACAAATCAGTGGCCGTCTACGACGTCACTGTCCTGTAACTATAGCTATCCAGAGCAACAGCATAGATCAAACTCAGACCCCTCTGCTCTGAAAGCTCAGGCACCCCTAGCACCTGAGGTGACAGAGAATCGCTGGTGGCTGTACAGGGCTTGTGACACACAGTTAAGCAGTTCCAATTCCATCCAGCAGAGAGCAGCGGCTCACACACACCATGACAAAAACAAGTTATACCCCTTCCTTCCTAGAACCTGAAACTATGCTAGGACTCACCTGGGACTAAACTCTGGGTTATCTAACGAGGGGAGATCAATTACTATCCCTGGTGGTGGGAGACTCCAGGGAAAGGGAGAGTCCTTGCTGGCTCCAGAAGGAACCTGTTACTTATCCTGGCCCACCAGCTCCAACCAGCAGTAAATTCACTTTACAGGAAAGTCACTGCAATTCACAAATACGCTCTGGAAACGAGGGGAGGAATGCAGAAGCCACCAACTTCCTCGCTGGGAAAAAGAAACGAATGACATGATGAAAAGGTGATTAGGGGGTGGATCCAGAGGTCGGTGTGTCCCCAGCCAGCTAGGGAGTTTCTCTGATGGTAACGCCATCCGTGTACACAGCACGGTGATTGGCTTCCTTGCCTGATGCGTCTCCTTCCCTGGGGGGTGGGGGGGTACTTGTAATCACCTCTCCTGCCTTCTTGGGAAAAGGCCCCTTGGCAAAGGCATAGGTTCTTCCCCCCCCCCTCCCATATAAGAAGGGTCAGCGCATTGGTCCATGTAGCCC
>NW_020705627.1:0-5905 GCF_002925995.2 Terrapene triunguis
TAGATAAGCTTAGAAGTTTTTATGCAGGCCCCTACATTTGAACCCTAAAGTTCAAAGTGGGGATACAGCCTTGACATGTTGGCAGCGGTGGAGATCGTTTAAACCCAAAAGCCAGTAAGAGATTTTTTTTTCTCCTTCTAGCTGCTTGGAGAGCAGAGCTGAAGGTAGATGCATATCTTATCTCTCCTTGCCTGAAGGCAGAGGTGTTAAGTTTTTTTAACGAGGTCCTTTGTTAAGAGAAGGGTTCAAAGGGAGCAAACTTTGACTAACTGGTAAAGGTAATTTACAGGCTGAATTGTTTTTTTTTCTTTTTACATCCTCGGGAGTAGCTTGTTAGAAAGTCTCTGTTAACTCAGCAGCAGCCAGAGCTAAGTACACCCCAGTCTCAGTCAACTGCAGAGGGTGTGACCCAGCACAAGAAAACAGGAAAATGACTGCCAAAGAAGTAACTAACAAAATAGAACTGGCCAGACTAGAAGCAGAAGAAAACGAGAGAAAACATCAGAGACTGCTTGAAATTAAAAAACTCGAGGCAGAGCAGCATGAAAGAGAAGAAAAAGCCAAACAGGAGGCCCATGAAAGAGAAGAAAAAGCCAAACAGGAGGCCCATGAAAGAGAAGCAAAAGCCAAACAGGAGGCCCACAAGAGAGAGATGGAACTGGAAGCAGCAAGGACTAGGCAGGATGCAGCAGACCATCCTAACAACTCCTCTCCAGGTACCACTTCCCATCCCAGGAAATTCCCCACCTACAAGGCAGGCGATGATACTGAGGCCTTCTTAGAAAATTTTGAAAGGGCCTGCCTTGGATACAGCATCCCTCCACCCCAGTACATGGTAGAGCTGAGACCGCAGCTCAGTGGACCCTTAGCAGAGGTGGCGGCTGAAATGCCTAAGGAACACATGAACAGTTATGAACTTTTTAAAAACAAGGCCAGACTCAGAATGGGGCTAACACCCGAGCATGCCCGTCGGCGGTTCAGAGCCCTAAGGTGGAAACCAGATGTGTCATTTACCCGGCATGCCTACCACATTCAAAAAAATTGGGATGCCTGGATATCAGGAGCAAATGTTAAATCTACGGAAGAGTTGCCCTTCCTATTGCAAATGGAGCAGTTTTTAGAGGGTGTTCCTGAGGAAATAGAAAGGTACATCCTAGATGGGAAGCCCAAAACTGTAACCGAGGCGGGGGAGATTGGAGCCAAATGGGTGGAGGTGACAGAAAAGAAAAAAGCTAGTAGCAGTTGGAGCGAATATCAGAAGGGGCAAGCCGAAACAAAACCTTATCACCGGGGACAACCCAAGGCCCCACCCACATCCCAAGGGAAACCCCAGACGCCTTCTCACCCCACCCCACCAGTCTCCACCAACCAACATCGCCCCGGTGATACCTTAGCAGGGCGATGTTTTAAATGTAATGAACTGGGGCATATAAAGGCTCACTGCCCCAAGAACCCCAACCGATTACAGTTCATTACACCCCAGTCACACCAAAGATCCCCAGACCCAGATGCCTCTCTCATACCCTCGGAGCGAAGGGAAACCTTGAGAGTGGGCGGAAAGAAGGTTATCGCTTGGAGGGATACTGGGGCACAAGTGTCAACTATCCACCAATCCCTAGTGGACCCCAAACTCATCAACCCGGAGGCTACAGTGACAATTCAACCCTTCGTGTCACAGTCTGTAACCTTGCCTACAGCCCAGCTGCATGTCCAGTACAAGGGCTGGGCAGGAATGTGGACTTTTGCAGTCTATGACAATTATCCCATCCCCATGCTGCTGGGGGAAGACTTGGCCAACCATGTGAAGCTAGCCAAGAGGGTGGGAATAGTCACCCGCAGCCAGGCTAAGCAAGCTTTCACCCCCATCCCTGTTCCTGAGCCGTCCACCAGAGCCCCGTCGGTGTTACCGGAGACCCAAACACAGGTGGTGGAACCGGATCCCCTGCCAACGACTGCAACAGCCGTAGTGGATCCAATCCCAGAGACCCAGCCAAAGCCAGTCCCGGAACCGGAACTGACAACGCAACCAGCACCAGAACCATTGCCAGCACTGAGTCCAGCGCTTGCAAACCCGTCTACAACTCCAATGCCAGAGGGCACCAGCGAGCCTGAACTGGCGGAAGTAGCAGATAACCCTACCCAGGAGGCTCAGCCAGAGCCTGAAATACCACATAGTGCACCAGAGGACAGCGGTTCACAGTCAATGGAAACAGCCCCAGCACCTGCATCGCTTCCAGAGAGACCAAGCCCCAGTCCACAGTCCAAGGAGGAACTGATGTCTCCAGCATCCAGGGAACAGTTCCAGGCCGAGCAGGAAGCAGATGACAGCCTTCAGAAAGCTTGGGCGGCGGCGCGGAGCACCCCACCGCCTCTCAGCTCTTCTAACCGATCCCGGTTTGTTGTAGAACAAGGACTGTTATACAAGGAGACTCTTTCTGGTGGGCACCAGGAAGACTGGCATCCTCAAAAACAGTTGGTAGTTCCCACTAAGTATCGGGTAAAGCTCTTGAGCTTAGCCCATGATCATCCCAGTGGCCATTCTGGGGTGAACAGAACCAAAGACCGGTTGGGGAAGTCCTTCCACTGGGAGGGAATGGGCAAGGACGTTGCTAATTATGTCCGGTCTTGTGAGGTGTGCCAACGAGTGGGAAAGCCCCAAGACCAGGTTAAAGCCCCTCTCCAGCCACTACCCATAATTGAGGTCCCATTTCAGCGAGTAGCTGTGGATATTCTGGGTCCTTTCCCAAGGAAGACACCCAGAGGAAAGCAGTACGTACTGACTTTCATGGATTTTGCTACCCGATGGCCGGAAGCTGTACCCTTAAGCAACACCAAGGCTAAAAGTGTGTGCCAGGCACTAGCAGACATTTTTGCCAGGGTAGGGTGGCCCTCCGACATCCTTACAGATTCGGGAACTAATTTCCTGGCAGGGAAAATGAAAAACCTGTGGGAAGCTCATGGGGTGAATCACTTGGTTGCCACCCCTCATCACCATCAAACCAATGGTCTGGTGGAGAGGTTTAACGGAACTTTGGGGGCCATGATACGTAAATTCGTAAATGAACACTCCAATGATTGGGACCTAGTGTTGCAGCAGTTGCTTTTTGCCTACAGGGCTGTTCCACATCCCAGTTTAGGGTTTTCACCATTTGAACTTGTGTATGGCCGCGAGGTTAAGGGGCCATTACAGTTGGTGAAGCAGCAATGGGAGGGGTTTACGCCTTCTCCAGGAACTAACATTCTAGACTTTGTAAGCAACCTACAAAACACCCTCCGACACTCTTTAGCCCTTGCTAAAGAAAACCTAAAGGATGCTCAGGAAGAGCAAAAGGCCTGGTATGATAAACATTCCAGAGAACGGTCCTTCAAAGTAGGAGACCAAGTCATGGTCTTAAAGGCGCTCCAGGCCCATAAAATGGAAGCGTCGTGGGAAGGACCATTCACGGTCCAGGAGCGCCTAGGAGCTGTTAACTATCTCATAGCCTCCCCCACCTCCAACATAAAGCCTAAGGTATACCATGTTAATTCTCTTAAGCCCTTTTATTCCAGAGAATTAAACGTTTGCCAGTTTACAGCCCAGGAAACAGATGACGCGGAGTGGCCTGCAGGTGTCTACTACGAAGGAACAAGGAATGGTGGCGTGGAAGAGGTGAACCTCTCCACGACCCTGGGACGTCTGCAGCGACAGCAGATCAAGGAGCTGTGCACAAGCTTTGCACCGATTTTCTCAGCCACTCCAGGACGGACCGAACGGGCATACCACTCCATTGACACAGGTAATGCTCACCCAATTAGAACCCCACCCTACCGGGAGTCACCTCATGCCCAAACTGCTATACAAAGGGAGATCCAGGACATGCTACAGATGGGTATAATCCGCCCCTCTACCAGTGCATGGGCATCTCCAGTGGTTCTAGTTCCCAAACCAGATGGGGAAATACGCTTTTGCGTGGACTACCGTAAGCTAAATGCTGTAACTCGTCCTGACAACTATCCAATGCCACGCACAGATGAGCTATTGGAAAAATTGGGACATGCCCAATTCATCTCTACTTTAGACTTAACCAAAGGGTACTGGCAAGTACCACTAGATGAACCCGCTAAGGAAAGGTCAGCCTTCGTCACCCAGGCAGGGGTGTACGAATTCAATGTACTCCCTTTCGGGTTGCGAAATGCACCCGCCACCTTCCAAAGACTTGTAGATGGTCTCCTAGCGGGATTGGGAGAATCTGCAGTTGCCTACCTCGATGATGTGGCCATTTTTTCTGATTCATGGACAGAATACCTGGAGCACCTGGAAAAAGTCTTCGAGCGCATCCGACAGGCAGGACTAACTGTTAAGGCTAAAAAGTGTCAAATAGGCCAAAACAGGGTGACTTACTTGGGGCACCAGGTGGGTCAAGGAACTATAAATCCCCTACAGGCCAAAGTGGATGCTATCCAAAAGTGGCCGGTTCCAAAGTCAAGGAAACAGGTCCAATCCTTCTTAGGCTTGGCCGGATATTATAGGCGATTTGTACCACACTACAGCCAAATCGCCGCCCCGCTGACAGACCTAACCAGAAAGAAACAGCCAAATGCAGTTCAGTGGACTGATAAGTGTCAAAAGGCCTTTAACCAGCTTAAGGCAACACTCATGTCTGACCCTGTGCTAAGGGCCCCAGACTTTGACAAACCGTTCCTAGTAACCACAGATGCTTCCGAGCGAGGCGTGGGAGCAGTTTTAATGCAGGAAGGACCGGATCAAGAATTCCATCCTGTCGTGTTTCTCAGCAAGAAACTGTCTGAGAGGGAAAGCCACTGGTCAATCAGCGAAAAGGAATGCTACGCCATTGTGTACGCGCTGGAAAAGCTACGCCCATATGTTTGGGGACGGCGTTTCCAACTACAAACAGACCATGCTGCGCTACAGTGGCTTCATACCGCCAAGGGAAATAACAAAAAACTTCTTCGATGGAGTTTAGCTCTCCAAGATTTTGATTTTGAAATACAACACATTTCGGGAGCTTCTAACAAAGTGGCTGATGCACTCTCCCGGGAAAGTTTCCCAGAGTTAACTGGTTAACAATTGTTCTTGGAATGAAACATATTGTTAGTTTTTATATAATCAGTAGTATGTCTAAAGGTACATGTGTCTTATTAACTCTGTTTTCTCCTAGAACTCCAGGAAGAAATCACAGCCAGTGTGGAACCGAACGTCCAACACTATCTGTGATTTGGGGGGCGTGTCATAACTATAAAGGGAAGGGTAACAGCTCTCTGTGTACAGAGACTCCAAATCCTTTTACCTGTAAAGGGTTAAGAAGCTCGGGTAACCTGGCTGACACCTGACCCGAAGGACCAATAAGGGGGCAAGATACTTTCAAATCTTGGGGGGGAAAGGCTTTTGTGTGTGCTCTTTGTTTTAAGGGGTGGTTCGCTCTTGGGACTGAGAGGGACCAGACATCAATCCAGGTTCTCCCCATCTTTCTAAACAAGTCTCTCCTATTTCAAACTAGTAAGTAAAAAGACAGCAAGGCGTCTTAGATTTACTTTGTTTTCTCAACTTGTAAATGTACCTTTTTACCAGAGTGTGTATCTTTGTTTGCTGTACTTTGAACCTAAGACAGAGGGGGGTCCTCTGAGCTCTTTAAGTTTGATTATCCTGTAAAGTATTCTCCATACTGATTTTACAGAGATGATTTTTACCTTTTTCTTTAATTAAAAGCCTTCTTTTTTAAGAACCAGATTGACTTCTCCTTGTTTTAAGATCCAAGGGGGTTTGGATCTGTGTTCACCAGGGAATTGGTGAAAGGTTTCTCAAGGCTTCCCAGGGAGGGAATTCTTGTGATGGTGGCAGCGGACCAAAGCTAAGCTGGTAGATAAGCTTAGAAGTTTTTATGCAGGCCCCTACATTTGAACCCTA
>NW_020705628.1:0-3085 GCF_002925995.2 Terrapene triunguis
TGTGACGAACTGGGACTGTTCTTAAAGTAGTCTGTGAATGCTGACAGGGGAGTGTGGCTAGGATGGTCTGCATTGGGGGATGGGTGAATGACTGAAGGAGAATACCTGAGCATGTAACATGAGAACCCAGGAAGGGGGGGAGGCGAGGTGACACCTTTGCCCGGGAGACTGAACAAAGGGAGTTGGAGAAGCTGGCTAGTGACTGGGGCTTGGGGCAGACAGGGCTCTGATCCCCTAAGGGGGCTAGGGTGCCCGGGGACCCCAAGATGGACCTAACTGAGGGGGTCCTGTTGTCTGTGCCTGCAAGACCTGTCTTGGACTGTATTCCTGTCGTCTAAATAAACCTTCTGCTTTACTGGCTGGTTAAGAGTCACAGTCAATCTCAGGAAGAGGGGTGCGGGGCCCTGACTCCCCCTTACTCCGTGACAACTGGTGGCAGCGGCGGGATCTACTGCACCCCGTGGACGGCGCTTCCTGCAGTAAGTGACTGGGGAGAAGTAAAGCGAAGGGGGATTGACGGGGACCAGGCGTGCTGAGGAGTCAGAGAGAGACGGTTATCACCCCTGGGAGTGTGTGACCAGCGAGAAGGACTTTTGTAGTAACAGGGTCCCCCGGGGGATCGCAGCGAGTGGTCCCAGGGGCGGAGGAGTCTGCAGCTCGACCCTGGCAGAGAGGTGGTGACCTCGAGAAGGGCTGGCACACTAGGGGTCTCCCTGGAGACGGTGGGGAGCGGTGAGCACACGGGCCTGTGAGTGGCCAGCAGGAAGATGTATGCCAAGCGGCTTAAGAGTGACCTGGTGGAGCTGTGCAAGCAGAGGGGGGTGTGCATTGGGAGGCTCACCAAAGACCAGCTCATTGCCCAGCTGGAGAAGCAGGATCGCGCGAATGAACTGATCCCTGTCTCTGAGGGAAGCAGCCTGGCAGATGCAGCGCAGGCCCCAGTGTCTGTCCCAGCTGGGAGTGGTCAGCCGGCTGCTGAGGGCTTCCCGAGACCCCTCCTTCCTATGCCTAGGGGAAGGGTGGGGAGGAGCCCAGCAAATACCGAGGGCGCAGTGACCCCCCCGGCCAGCAGGGGATCCTCCCGGCCACGCTCGCCGGCCAGCAGGGGATCCTCCCGGCCACGCGCGGCATCCATGGAGCGGAATGGGCTGGACTGGGAGAGAGAGCTAAAACTGAGAGAGCTGGAGGATCGTGAACAACAGAGACAGCATGAACAGGAGGAGAAAGAGAGACAGAGGCGTCATGAACGGGAGGAGAATGAGAGACAAAGGCAGCATGAAGAAAGACAGCGTCAGCATGAACGGGAGGAGAATGAGAGACAGCGTCAGCAGGAACTGGAGCTGGCGAGGCTGAAGGACCGCGCGACCCCGGCTGCGGTGAGTGAGGGGGGACCCAGGACTGCACGGAGCTTTGATAAGTGCATCCTGGCCCCACGTAAGGAGGGGGAGGACATGGATGACTTCCTGGATGCCTTTGAGACGGCCTGCGAGCTGCACCGGGTTGATCCTGCGGACAGACTCCGGGTTCTCACCCCCTTACTGGACCCCAAATCCGTGGCATTGTACCGCCAACTGGACGAGGCGGAGAAAGGGGACTATGAACTCTTCAAAAAGGCCCTGCTACGTGAGTTTGGGCTGACTCCTGAGATGTACCGGGAAAGGTTCCGGAGTCAGGATAAAACCCCTGAGATCTCATATCTGCAACTAGCCGTCCGCATGGAGGGATACGCCAGCAAGTGGGCTGATGGGGCCCAGACAAAGGAGGACCTGGTTAAACTGCTGGTATTGGAGCAACTGTATGAGCGGTGCCCATCCGACCTGAGGCTGTGGTTGGTGGACAAAAAACCAGAGAACCCGCGACATGCAGGCCGGCTGGCCGATGAGTTTGTGAAGAGCCGGTCAGGGGCTGGCAGGGAGGAGTCCCAAAGGAGCAGGCCCGCCGCGATGCAGAGAGAGAGTCACCCGGGTACTTCCCAAAAGGGGAATGTGGGGAATCCCCTCCCATGGGAAATGCCCAGGGTCAGGGACAACCGACCGGCTCGAGGGGACACCTGGGACATGGTCTGCTATCACTGTGACCAGAGAGGTCACATACGGGCCCAGTGCCCCAGACTCAGGGACAGACTGAGCAGACCAGACCCACCGAGGGTTGACTGGGTAGAGACCCAGCCGGGCGAGAGGCGGCACTCCCAGGGAAGGGGGGCTGGCAGAATACCACCTGCTAAGGAGGAAGGAGAGCTCCAGGCCAGCTCCTCTGGGGGGCTGGATGCTCCAGACTCAGGGTTTTTGGTTTATACGGTGGGCGCGGGGCGGTCCCTCCGGAGAGAGTACCTTGTTCCCCTGGAGGTGGATGGGAGGAAGGTCGATGGATACTGGGATACGGGCGCAGAGGTGACACTGGTCCGGCCCGAGGTGGTGGCCTCAGATCGGATGGTGCCCAACACCTTCCTGACTCTGACGGGGGTGGGTGGGACCCCATTCAAGGTACCTGTGGCGAGGGTACGCCTGAAGTGGGGGCCCAAGGAGGGCCCCAAGGACGTGGGGGTACACCCGTATTTGCCCACTGAGGTGTTGATGGGGGGGGACCTGGAGGACTGGCCAAGCAACCCCCAGAATGCACTGGTTGTGACCCACAGTCAGAGCCGGCGAGGAGCACTGCGCCCCGACCTTGGGGAGGGTGCCTTGCCCGAGGCGCAGGACCCTAACCTGGTGGGGAGGGAACGCCCAGGGACACGGCTCAGGGAGGCTGCAGCTTCAGACCCAGCCGGCGAGAGAGAGCAGGTGGCCATCCCTGTCCCAGCGGCTGAGTTCCAGGCCGAGGTGCAAAAAGATCCCTCCTTGCGGAAGATAAGGGACCTGGCCGACCTCGGTGCGGTACAGACCATGGGGAGAGGTGGCCGAAAAAGGTTCCTGTGGGAGAAGGGGTTCCTGTACCGAGAATGGGCTCCCCCAGGGAAGATGGAGTCAGGGGGGATCAGGAGGCAGCTGGTGGTACCCCAGAAGTATCGCCGCCAGCTGCTGTACCGGGCCCATGACATCCCCCTCTCAGGGCACCAGGGAACCTGGCGTACCCAGCAGAGGCTGCT
>NW_020705629.1:0-1184 GCF_002925995.2 Terrapene triunguis
ACTGTGACGGGTTGGATCACAGAAACCCCCTTGGGAGCTGCCACCCGATGTGCCAAGACTACCCCTGCTTCTGTTTTCCCTGCCAGCTTAGGGCTCCAGCACCCTGTCTTGCTGAGCCAGCCACTCCTGTCTGGCTCCAACACAGACTCAGGGTCTGAATCACTTGTCCCAAAGCTGCAAGTTTACCCAAAAACAGCTCACAGGAGTGTGCTTGTCTTTAGCACTCAGATGCCCAACTCCCAATGGGGTCTAAACCCAGATAAATCCGTTTTACCCTGCATAAAGCTTATGCAGGGCAAACTCATACATTGTTCGCCCTCTATAACACAGATAGAGAGATATGCACAGTTGTTTGCTCCCCCAGGTATTAATACATACTCTGAGTAAATTACTAAATAAAAAGTGATTTTATTAAATACAGACAGTAGGATTTAAGTGGTTCAAAGTAGTAACAGACAGAACAAAGTAAGTCACAAGCAAAATAAAATAAAATGCGCAAATCTATGCCTAATCAAACTAAATACAGATAATCTCACCCTCAGAGATGCTTCAGTAAGTTTTTCTCAGACTGGACACCTTCCAGGCCTGGGCACAATTCTTTCCCCTGGTACAGCTTTTGTTCCAGCTTAGGTGTTAGCTAGGGGCTTCTCCATGATGGCTCCTCTCCTCCTCTGTTCCCTTCCACCCCTTTATATATCTTTTGCATAAGGCGGGAACCCTTTGTCTCTCTGGGTTTTCCCTCCCCCTCACTGGAAAAGCACCAGGTTAAAGATGGATTCCAGTTCAGGTGACATGATCACATGTCACTGCAAGACTTCATTACTCACTTGCCAGCACACACATATACAGGAAGACTCACAGGTAAACAGCCATCTGCAGACAATGGGAGTCATCAAGATTCCAAACCATCATTAATGGCCCACACTTTACATAATTACAATAGGCCCTCAGAGTTACATTTTATATTTCTAGTTTTAGATACCAGAGCGGTACATTTATACAAATCAGATGATCATACTCAGTAGATTATGCACTTTGTAATGATACCTTACAAGAGACCTTTTGCACGAAGCATATCCCAGTTGCATTATATTCACTTATTGCCAAATTTTTATAAAACTATCCCAGTTACATTATATTCACTTATATTTTTATAAAACCATGTAGACTGCACAACGTCACAC
>NW_020705630.1:0-729 GCF_002925995.2 Terrapene triunguis
TCACAAAGGCCTTTTGCAGGACCTCAGCCTATTGGTCAAAGGTGGTGTGGAGGTGGTGACCTCACAGAGAGATGCTGACATGAGCCAGGCAGGATAGGGGCGCAGAGCCAGGAAAACCTCGTAGACCCCTGTGGCTTTGCTTCAGCAAGTCTCCTTCTCGAGGTCTCTCTTTGAGGACTGAGAGAGTATTAGGGTTCACGTATCTGAGTGCGAGCAGGAGCCTCTTTCGAGTTTTCTCCTTTCCTTTTACTGATTTTACTAGAAAATAGACGTCCCTGTTTATAAGGTAAGAGCCTCCAAGAGGTTTTGGAACCTGCTCAGTCTGATCCATCTGGTGCCAGCTGAATTCTAGGCATGGAAAACACTAGTTTAAGGTGGCAGAATTTTATTCCCTCCCTGGGATTTTGTCCCGTAGAATCACTGGGGACATTAGGGTTTGTCCTTTTCGTTTTACCTTTTCCTCCATCCCTCCTTCCTTTCTCTTCAACTCTTAATTCTTTTGTCCTTTCTCCTGTCCCCCTCCCACCACCAGGAGTGGTGTGTGTGTGTGTGTGTGTGTGTGTGTGTGTGTTGCTGGGGGTGCTCTTCACCTCCCCTTGTGGGAAGTTCATCCAAAACTGTGGGGTTGAAATAGTGCTTGGTCTCCACTGACACTAGATGCTGCCATCCTGTGGCTTAGCATTAGTGTCTGGGATGACTTGGGGCAAGATCTCAACCTCCCGGCAACCC
>NW_020705630.1:829-1264 GCF_002925995.2 Terrapene triunguis
ACCTTTTCCTCCATCCCTCCTTCCTTTCTCTTCATCTCTTACTTCTTTTGTCCTTTCTCCTGTTCCCCTCCCACCACCAGGAGTGGTGTGTGTGTGTGTGTGTGTGTGTGTGTGTGTGTGTTGCTGGGGGTGCTCTTCACCTCCCCTTGTGGGAAGTTCATCCAAAACTGTGAGGTTGAAATAGTGCTTGGTCTCCACTGACACTAGATGCTGCCATCCTGTGGCTTAGCATTAGTGTCTGGGATGACTTGGGGCAAGATCTCAACCTCCCGGCAACCCAATTCACTGCTGCCAGAATCCCTCCTGCCCCCCCTGCTAGAGCCGCCTCCCTGCCCAACCTGGGTGGGGGTGGAGAAGAGGGTTCTGAGAAGTTGAGCTGTGGTTTGGAGGTGGAACAGCTGTCAAGGGCACTGAGGGGGAGGTAGCAGGAGCTCA
>NW_020705631.1:0-5216 GCF_002925995.2 Terrapene triunguis
CCCTACATTTGAACCCTAAAGTTCAAAGTGGGGATCCAGCCTTGACATGGTGGCATAGCGGTGGAGATTGTTTTAACCCAAAAGCCAGTAAGAGATTTTTTTTTTCCTTCTAGCTGCTTGGAGAGCAGAGCTGAAGGTAGATGCATATCTTATCTCTCCTTGCCTGAAGGCAGAGGTGTTAAGTTTTTTTTTAACGAGGTCCTTTGTTAAGAGAAGGGTTCAAAGGGAGCAAACTTTGACTAACTGGTAAAGGTAATCTACAGGCTGAAGTGTTTTTTTTTCTTTTTACATCCTCGGGAGTAGCTTGTTAGAAAGTCTCTGTTAACTCAGCAGCAGCCAGAGCTAAGTACACATCCCAGTCTCAGTCAACTGCAGAGGGTGTGACCCAGCACAAGAAAACAGGAAAATGACTGCCAAAGAACTAACTAAAAAAATAGAACTGGCCAGACTAGAAGCAGAAGAAAACGAGAGAAAACATCAGAGACTGCTTGAAATTAAAAAACTCGAGGCAGAGCAGCATGAAAGAGAAGAAAAAGCCAAACAGGAGGCCCATGAAAGAGAAGAAAAAGCCAAACAGGAGGCCCACAAGAGAGAGATGGAACTGGAAGCAGCAAGGACTAGGCAGAATACAGCAGACCATCCTAACAACTCCTCTCCAGGTACCACTTCCCATCCCAGGAAATTCCCCACCTACAAGGCAGGCGATGATACTGAGGCCTTCTTAGAAAATTTTGAAAGGGCCTGCCTTGGATACAACATCCCTCTAACCCAGTACATGGTAGAGCTGAGACCGCAGCTCAGTGGACCCTTAGCAGAGGTGGCGGCTGAAATGCCTAAGGAACACATGAACAGTTATGAACTTTTTAAAAACAAGGCCAGAATCAGAATGGGGCTAACACCTGAGCATGCCCGTCGGCGGTTCAGAGCCCTAAGGTGGAAACCAGATGTGTCATTTACCCGGCATGCCTACCACATTCAAAAAAATTGGGATGCCTGGATATCAGGAGCAAATGTTAAATCTACGGAAGAGTTGCCCTTCCTATTGCAAATGGAGCAGTTTTTAGAGGGTGTTCCTGAGGAAATAGAAAGGTACATCCTAGATGGGAAGCCCAAAACTGTAACCGAGGCGGGGGAGATTGGAGCCAAATGGGTGGAGGTGACAGAAAAGAAAAAAGCTAGTAGCAGTTGGAGCGAATATCAGAAGGGGCAAGCCGAAACAAAACCTTACCACCGGGGACAACCCAAGGCCCCACCCACATCCCAAGGGAAACCCCAGACGCCTTCTCACCCCACCCCACCAGTCTCCACCAACCAACATCGCCCCGGTGATACCTTAGCAGGGCGATGTTTTAAATGTAATGAACTGGGGCATATAAAGGCTCACTGCCCCAAGAACCCCAACCGATTACAGTTCATTACACCCCAGTCACACCAAAGATCCCCAGACCCAGATGCCTCTCTCATACCCTCGGAGCGAAGGGAAACCTTGAGAGTGGGCGGAAAGAAGGTTATCGCTTGGAGGGATACTGGGGCACAAGTGTCAACTATCCACCAATCCCTAGTGGACCCCAAACTCATCAACCCGGAGGCTACAGTGACAATTCAACCCTTCGTGTCACAGTCTGTAACCTTGCCTACAGCCCAGTTGCATGTCCAGTACAAGGGCTGGGCAGGAATGTGGACTTTTGCAGTATATGACAATTATCCCATCCCCATGCTGCTGGGGGAAGACTTGGCCAACCATGTGAAGCTAGCCAAGAGGGTGGGAATAGTCACCCGCAGCCAGGCTAAGCAAGCTTTCACCCCCATCCCTGTTCCTGAGCCGTCCACCAGAGCCCCGTCGGTGTTACCGGAGACCCAAACACAGGTGGTGGAACCGGATCCCCTGCCAACGACTGCAACAGCCGTAGTGGATCCAATCCCAGAGACCCAGCCAAAGCCAGTCCCGGAACCGGAACTGACAACGCAACCAGCACCAGAACCATTGCCAGCACTGAGTCCAGCGCTTGCAAACCCATCTACAACTCCAATGCCAGAGGGCACCAGCGAGCCTGAACTGGCGGAAGTAGCAGATAACCCTACCCAAGAGGCTCAGCCAGAGCCTGAGATACCACATAGTGCACCAGCGGACAGCGGTTCACGGTCAGTGGAAACAGCCCCAGCACCTGCATCGCTTCCAGAGGGACCAAGCCCCAGTCCACAGTCCAAGGAGGAACTGATGTCTCCAGCATCAAGGGAACAGTTCCAGGCCGAGCAGGAAGCAGATGACAGCCTTCAGAAAGCTTGGGCGGCGGCACGGAGCACCCCACCGCCTCTCAGCTCTTCTAACCGATCCCGGTTTGTTGTAGAACAAGGACTTTTATACAAGGAGACTCTTTCTGGTGGGCACCAGGAAGACTGGCATCCTCAAAGACAGTTGGTAGTTCCCACTAAGTATCGGGTAAAGCTCTTGAGCTTAGCCCATGATCATCCCAGTGGCCATTCTGGGGTGAACAGAACCAAAGACCGGTTGGGGAAGTCCTTCCACTGGGAGGGAATGGGCAAGGACGTTGCTAATTATGTCCGGTCTTGTGAGGTGTGCCAACGAGTGGGAAAGCCCCAAGACCAGGTTAAAGCCCCTCTCCAGCCACTACCCATAATTGAGGTCCCATTTCAGCGAGTAGCTGTGGATATTCTGGGTCCTTTCCCAAGGAAGACACCCAGAGGAAAGCAGTACGTACTGACTTTCATGGATTTTGCTACCCGATGGCCGGAAGCTGTACCCTTAAGCAACACCAAGGCTAAAAGTGTGTGCCAGGCGTTAGCAGACATTTTTGCCAGGGTAGGGTGGCCCTCCGGCATCCTTACAGATTCGGGAACTAATTTCCTGGCAGGGAAAATGAAAAACCTGTGGGAAGCTCATGGGGTGAATCACTTGGTTGCCACCCCTCATCACCATCAAACCAATGGTCTGGTGGAGAGGTTTAACGGAACTTTGGGGGCCATGATACGTAAATTCGTAAATGAACACTCCAATGATTGGGACCTAGTGTTGCAGCAGTTGCTTTTTGCCTACAGGGCTGTACCACATCCCAGTTTAGGGTTTTCACCATTTGAACTTGTGTATGGCCGCGAGGTTAAGGGGCCATTACAGTTGGTGAAGCAGCAATGGGAGGGGTTTACGCCTTCTCCAGGAACTAACATTCTAGACTTTGTAAGCAACCTACAAAACACCCTCCGACACTCTTTAGCCCTTGCTAAAGAAAACCTAAAGGATGCTCAGGAAGAGCAAAAGGCCTGGTATGATAAACATTCCAGAGAACGGTCCTTCAAAGTAGGAGACCAAGTCATGGTCTTAAAGGCGCTCCAGGCCCATAAAATGGAAGCGTCGTGGGAAGGACCATTCACGGTCCAGGAGCGCCTAGGAGCTGTTAACTATCTCATAGCCTCCCCCATCTCCAACATAAAGCCTAAGGTATACCATGTTAATTCTCTTAAGCCCTTTTATTCCAGAGGGTTAAACGTTTGCCAGTTTACAGCCCAGGAAACAGATGACGCGGAGTGGCCTGCAGGTGTCTACTATGAAGGAAAAAGGAATGGTGGCGTGGAAGAGGTGAACCTCTCCACGACCCTGGGACGTCTGCAGCGACAGCAGATCAAGGAGCTGTGCACAAGCTTTGCACCGATTTTCTCAGCCACTCCAGGACGGACCGAACGGGCATACCACTCCATTGACACAGGTAATGCTCACCCAATTAGAACCCCACCCTACCGGGAGTCACCTCATGCCCAAGCTGCTATACAAAGGGAGATCCAGGACATGCTACAGATGGGTATAATCCGCCCTTCTAACCGTGCATGGGCATCTCCAGTGGTTCTAGTTCCCAAACCAGATGGGGAAATACGCTTTTGCGTGGACTACCGTAAGCTAAATGCGGTAACTCGTCCTGACAACTATCCAATGCCACGCACAGATGAGCTATTGGAAAAATTGGGACATGCCCAATTCATCTCTACTTTAGACTTAACCAAAGGGTACTGGCAAGTACCACTAGATGAACCCGCTAAGGAAAGGTCAGCCTTCGTCACCCAGGCAGGGGTGTACGAATTCAATGTACTCCCTTTCGGGTTGCGAAATGCACCCGCCACCTTCCAAAGACTTGTAGATGGTCTCCTAGCGGGATTGGGAGAATCTGCAGTTGCCTACCTCGATGATGTGGCCATTTTTTCTGATTCATGGACAGAACACCTGGAGCACCTGGGAAAAGTCTTCGAGCGCATCCGACAGGCAGGACTAACTGTTAAGGCTAAAAAGTGTCAAATAGGCCAAAACAGAGTGACGTACCTGGGGCACCAGGTGGGTCAAGGAACTATAAATCCCCTACAGGCCAAAGTGGATGCTATCCAAAAGTGGCCGGTTCCAAAGTCAAAGAAACAGGTCCAATCCTTCTTAGGCTTGGCCGGATATTATAGGCGATTTGTACCACACTACAGTCAAATCGCCGCCCCGCTGACAGACCTAACCAGAAAGAAACAGCCAAATGCAGTTCAGTGGACTGATAAGTGTCAAAAGGCCTTTAACCAGCTTAAGGCAACACTCATGTCTGACCCTGTGCTAAGGGCCCCAGACTTTGACAAACCGTTCCTAGTAACCACAGATGCTTCCGAGCGAGGCGTGGGAGCAGTTTTAATGCAGGAAGGACCAGATCAAGAATTCCATCCTGTCGTGTTTCTCAGCAAGAAACTGTCTGAGAGGGAAAGCCACTGGTCAATCAGCGAAAAGGAATGCTACGCCATTGTGTACGCGCTGGAAAAGCTACGCCCATATGTTTGGGGACGGCGTTTCCAACTACAAACAGACCATGCTGCGCTACAGTGGCTTCATACCGCCAAGGGAAATAACAAAAAACTTCTTCGATGGAGTTTAGCTCTCCAAGATTTTGATTTTGAAATACAACACATTTCGGGAGCTTCTAACAAAGTGGCTGATGCACTCTCCCGGGAAAGTTTCCCAGAGTTAACTGGTTAACAATTGTTCTTGGAATGAAACATATTGTTAGTTTTTATATAATCAGTAGTATGTCTAAAGGTACATGTGTCTTATTAACTCTGTTTTCTCCTAGAACTCCAGGAAGAAATCACAGCCAGTGTGGAACCGAACGTCCCACACTATCTGTGATTTGGGGGGCGTGTCATAACTATAAAGGGAAGGGTAACAGCTCTCTGTGTACAGAGAC
>NW_020705632.1:0-2111 GCF_002925995.2 Terrapene triunguis
CCCAAAAACAGCTCACAGGAGTGTGCTTGTCTTTAGCACTCAGATGCCCAACTCCCAATGGGGTCTAAACCCAGATAAATCCGTTTTACCCTGCATAAAGTTTATGCAGGGCAAACTCATAAATTGTTCGCCCTCTATAACACAGATAGAGAGATATGCACAGCTGTTTGCTCCTCCAGGTATTAATACATACTCTGAGTAAATTACTAAATAAAAAGTGATTTTATTAAATACAGACAGTAGGATTTAAGTAGTTCAAAGTAGTAACAGACAGAACAAAGTAAGTCACAAGCAAAATAAAATAAAATGCGCAAATCTATGCCTAATCAAACTAAATACAGATAATCTCACCCTCAGAGATGCTTCAGTAAGTTTTTCTCAGACTGGACACCTTCCAGGCCTGGGCACAATTCTTTCCCCTGGTACAGCTTTTGTTCCAGCTTAGGTGTTATCTAGGGGATTCTCCATGATGGCTCCTCTCTCCCTCTCTTCTCTTCCACCCCTTTATATATCTTTTGCATAAGGCGGGAACCCTTTGTCTCTCTGGGTTTCCACCCCCCCTCACTGGAAAAGCACCAGGTTAAAGATGGATTCCAGTTCAGGTGACATAATCACATGTCACTGCAAGACTTCATTACTCACTTGCCAGCACACACATATACAGGAAGACTCAAAGGTAAATACAGCCATCTGCAGACAATGGGAGTCATCAAGATTCCAAACCATCATTAATGGCCCACACTTTACATAATTACAATAGGCCCTCAGAGTTACATTTTATATTTCTAGTTTTAGATACAAGAGTGGTACATTTATACAAATCAGATGATCATACTCAGTAGATTATGCACTTTGTAATGATACCTTACAAGAGACCTTTTGCACGAAGCATATCCCAGTTGCATTATAGTCACTTATCAAATTTTTATAAAACTATCCCAGTTACATTATATTCACTTATTATCATGTTTTTATAAAACCATATAGACTGCACAACGTCACACCCTCCTCCTGAACTTACTGCCAGAGACTTGGACACTGACCATGGCGGAGGCAGTATACCTAAAATTCGTTTTTGGGCTCCCCTATGGGGCAGACACTCCTGTGTCCCCCAAAAGGGAAAGAGACCCTGATCCAGCTGTAGGCTCACAGCTCCAAGCTATGAGAGACCTTTCGCTGGCCAGCAAAATCCCCCCCCCTTTAACTCAGGTTGGGTTTGTTTCCAGCTAGAGTCCTTGGGGTTTGTTCCCACCGCAGCAGTCACCAGGACCCCAACTTCCAGCTCCAGGATACGTGTCTCTGTGCACCTCTTCCACTCCATTACAGCCAGGTCATGCTTCTGGGTCTTACTTGCTTTGTCTCTTAAGTCCAGGCTGGTGGGCAGCCTTTTCCTTTTCCAGGCAAATTGTACATCAATTTCCATTTGTCTCCCCTTGAGACCATCGCTTGATGAGCTGGGATACCACAGAGAACACCCTCCTGCCAGAACAGGCACCCCTCCACTCCTGTCTTGCTAGGTTAGACACTTCAGTCAGCTTCAGCACAGACAGAGGTTGGGCCACACCCATCTGCAGTTCACTGAAACTGAGATGGACTCAGTTCAGGGGCTTCTTAGTTAACAGAGACATTCCCAGTGCCCATTGTTCAGTCTTTCTGGGCAATTTGCAACTTGAGTAGTTTTAGCTTCTTTTGATCTTCATTCTTACTTATTTTGCTTCCTTTTCTGTCCCTACTTCCCTTTCCCGAAATAAGCAAACAGAAAATAACAAACCAGTAACCACTTTGTCTGTTCTCCAGCCACCACACTTAAAACTCACTTAAAATCACTACCAGTATTTCAAAGCAATCAGCTGTGCACAGATCCTGCCGACTACGCCACTGTGACGGGTTGGATCACAGAAACCCCCTTGGGAGCTGCCACCCGATGTGCCAAGACTACCCCTGCTTCTGTTTTCCCTGCCAGCTTAGGGCTCCAGCACCCTGTCTTGCTGAGCCAGCCACTCCTGTCTGGCTCCAGACACAGACTCAGGGTCTGAATCACTTGTCCCCAAGCTGCAAGTTTACCCCAAAAACAGCTCACAGGAGTGTGCTTGTCTTTAGCACTCAGATGC
>NW_020705633.1:0-2694 GCF_002925995.2 Terrapene triunguis
CGGGGTGTTTCGGCCCTCAGCTGTTTTCTTTGGAGTAATATGGCCCTCGCCGCTTTACGAGTTGTGCAGGCCTGACTTATACTGTATAAATCTGATATTACTCTAAACGAGTCAATGGTTTTATAATGGGGTAACTAAAAAATAACAAAACAAAACAAAAGAAAAAGAACAAAACAAAAAGAAAAAACAGGCCCATAGGCTGTATCCTTCCTGTGTAATGGATTAAATTTTTCTGTCATGAGTTTGTTCTTTTTTCTGTTTTCACAAATCATGCAATACACATCGACTTCACTATGGGAAAAATGTCCCTAATATTCAATCTATTCGGGAAATGCCTGAAAAAAACACAGAAATCACCTCCCAGAATCTACACGATTTAGACATTTATGCTCCAATACGTCTGTTGGTCTATAAGGTGCCACAGGACTCTTTGTCGCTTTTTACAGATCCAGACTAACAGGGCTACCCCTCTGATACTTGACACCATTTAGACAATTTCTGATGTAAATTTCTTAATGAAATGATTGAGTTCTATCTTTCTAGGCTTTTATACCATATTATCAATGCGGCTACCTGACCAACTGAATGATCCCTTAAAATTGTAGGATAGTAAAAGAGGAAATTAATTCACAAAAGAAGACCAGGCATTTTAACTGCTTTTATTAGACCATACTGCTGCATTTGAAAAGAGCCTTGCAATCAAGTCAATGTCATTTCTCCCAAATCTGGGGTGGCAGTCTCCCCTTTGCTCTGTTCTCACTTAACAGGGACAGGAGCAGGGGCAATCCTTCTCTTGATGGCTCTCCTGCCATTCCTCTTCTTGGAAGGTAAAACCACAGGCTGATTTAAGTGCAGGACTCCGCCCTGAGAGATGGTGACACCTCCCAGCAGTTTCTTGAGCTCTGAGTCGCTGTGAATGGCCAGCTGCAAGTGCCGTGGGGAAATCCGACGCTTCTTGCTGCGTGCAGCGACTTCCCCAGCAATATCCACAAGCTCACGAGTCACTTATTGAAGCACCGCGGCCATGTATACTGGGGCTCCAGCTCCAATACGGTCTGCAAATTGTCCTTTGCGGAGCAATCTGTCTATGCGACTGACCGAGAACTGCAGCCCAGCCCGGGAAGAACGGGTGATTTTGGCCTTAGGGTCTTTTGCGGTTGAGGTCTCCCCAGAGTGCTCAGACTCAGTCTCAGACATGTTGCAGACTTCTAGTGTTCCAGCAACACTTGGCTTGACTTTCTTGGCTTTCTTTTGTTTTCTCTGCTTGGTTTACCTGAGTCTTTCCTCAGGAATTGGCCTGCCTAGCTTTTTTCTTGACTTGCTTGGCTTCACTGGATGTTTCCTTGCTTGGCTCCACTTGCCTGTGTCTTTCTTTGCTTGGCTTGCCTGACTCGCTTGCCTTCTGTTCCTGGCTCTGTTCACTTGGTTTTCTCGCTCTTATTTTGCCTTCTTTGATTTCTTCCTGCTCTGGCCTGATTATGACTGGCCTGACAAAGTGTGGCTTGGCTAAGCCACCTCTTGAAATCACCACAGTAGTATGCTGACCCTGTCTGAGCCTGCAGCCTTT
The DNA here is from genome assembly GCF_002925995.2 of Terrapene triunguis. NCBI lineage: Eukaryota > Metazoa > Chordata > Testudines > Emydidae > Terrapene > Terrapene triunguis. Next base: position 1,568 of record NW_020705633.1, read on the forward strand.
TATAACCTCAGTGCAGACAGAGAAAACCTACTTTCTGATTGGTTGTCTGAGAACCAATGGGCAGCTACTTCATTTGTTACCCAAGTCAGAGGGGATATGTCATCCTTTTATGACATCATTCCCATTGATTCACCGTTGGTGTTGGAGTTTTAGTCAGTGATATCTGCTATTAGCAAAACTCCTCCTGTAATGGAAATGAAATAGGCTTTGGTTACAGTTTGAAAATTAGATGCCTTAAATTAGGCACCTAAATAACTTATAAGTGGCCTGATTTGAAGAGGAGCTGAGCACCCACAGCTCCTGTTGATTTCACTAGGAGTTTTGAGTGCTCAGCACCTATGGAAATCAGGTCACTTTTAGTTAGTTGCTTAAAAGTGGGTTTAGGGGCTGAAATTCAGGCATCCTACAGTTTGAAAATATTGGCCAGTTTCTCTGGAGCCCTTAACTTGGTGATGCTTCCCGTCTCTTAGAGAACCCTCATGGCACCCAAGCCCATGGGAAGGGTTCTTTGCCATTCCAGAAACCCAAGTGTTCACCATTTGTCACTCTCAGGTTTGACTAGCCGCTTCTCTTGTTCGTGAGCTATTTTCTGAGACCGGTTTAAAAACAGCATCTGGAGAGAACCCCTCACATCAGGCCAAATCCATTGTGTGATGTTGCACTCTATATGATTTTATGAAAATATGCTAATGAGTTAAATATAATGTAACTGGAATATGCTTCATGCAAAAGGTCTCTTGTAAGGTATCATTACAAAGCTTATAATCTACTGAGTGTGGTCATCCTAGTTGTATAAATGTACCACTCATGTATCTGAAACTAGAAATATGAAATATAACTCTGAGGGCCTATTGTAATTATGCAAAGTGTGGGCCATTAATGGTGGTTTGGAATCTTGATGACTCCCATTAACCAGGACAATCGTCTGCAGATGGCTCTCTTTTACTTGTAAGTCTCCCTGTATACCTGTGTGCTGGCAAGTGGGTAATGTTTTCCCTTTAAAAAGGTGATCAAAGTTTATGTGAACCCCTCCAGGTATTTAATAATTTCAGAAAGCCTGATTCTAGTATCACTTATACTAGGCCTGCACAACATGTGGCCCGGGGGCCGCATGCGGCCCACGTTGG
>NW_020705634.1:0-2759 GCF_002925995.2 Terrapene triunguis
GTTCCCACTAAGTATCGGGTAAAGCTCTTGAGCTTAGCCCATGATCATCCCAGTGGCCATTCTGGGGTGAACAGAACCAAAGACCGGTTGGGGAAGTCCTTCCACTGGGAGGGAATGGGCAAGGACGTTGCTAATTATGTCCGGTCTTGTGAGGTGTGCCAACGAGTGGGAAAGCCCCAAGACCAGGTTAAAGCCCCTCTCCAGCCACTACCCATAATTGAGGTCCCATTTCAGCGAGTAGCTGTGGATATTCTGGGTCCTTTCCCAAGGAAGACACCCAGAGGAAAGCAGTACGTACTGACTTTCATGGATTTTGCTACCCGATGGCCGGAAGCTGTACCCTTAAGCAACACCAAGGCTAAAAGTGTGTGCCAGGCATTAGCAGACATTTTTGCCAGGGTAGGTTGGCCCTCCGACATCCTTACAGATTCGGGAACTAATTTCCTGGCAGGGAACATGAAAAACCTGTGGGAAGCTCATGGGGTGAATCACTTGGTTGCCACCCCTCATCACCATCAAACCAATGGTCTGGTGGAGAGGTTTAATGGAACTTTGGGGGCCATGATACGTAAATTCGTAAATGAACACTCCAATGATTGGGACCTAGTGTTGCAGCAGTTGCTTTTTGCCTACAGGGCTGTTCCACATCCCAGTTTAGGGTTTTCACCATTTGAACTTGTGTATGGCCGCGAGGTTAAGGGGCCATTACAGTTGGTGAAGCAGCAATGGGAGGGGTTTACGCCTTCTCCAGGAACTAACATTCTAGACTTTGTAAGCAACCTACAAAACACCCTCCGACACTCTTTAGCCCTTGCTAAAGAAAACCTAAAGGATGCTCAGGAAGAGCAAAAGGCCTGGTATGATAAACATTCCAGAGAACGGTCCTTCAAAGTAGGAGACCAAGTCATGGTCTTAAAGGCGCTCCAGGCCCATAAAATGGAAGCGTCATGGGAAGGACCATTCACGGTCCAGGAGCGCCTAGGAGCTGTTAACTATCTCATAGCCTCCCCCACCTCCAACATAAAGCCTAAGGTATACCATGTTAATTCTCTTAAGCCCTTTTATTCCAGAGGATTAAACGTTTGCCAGTTTACAGCCCAGGAAACAGATGACGCGGAGTGGCCTGCAGGTGTCTACTACGAAGGAACAAGGAATGGTGGCGTGGAAGAGGTGAACCTCTCCACGACCCTGGGACGTCTGCAGCGACAGCAGATCAAGGAGCTGTGCACAAGCTTTGCACCGATTTTCTCAGCCACTCCAGGACGGACCGAACGGGCATACCACTCCATTGACACAGGTAATGCTCACCCAATTAGAACCCCACCCTACCGGGAGTCACCTCATGCCCAAGCTGCTATACAAAGGGAGATCCAGGACATGCTACAGATGGGTATAATCCGCCCCTCTAACAGTGCATGGGCATCTCCAGTGGTTCTAGTTCCCAAACCAGATGGGGAAATACGCTTTTGCGTGGACTACCGTAAGCTAAATGCTGTAACTCGTCCTGACAACTATCCAATGCCACGCACAGATGAGCTATTGGAAAAATTGGGACATGCCCAATTCATCTCTACTTTAGACTTAACCAAAGGGTACTGGCAAGTACCACTAGATGAACCCGCTAAGGAAAGGTCAGCCTTCGTCACCCAGGCAGGGGTGTACGAATTCAATGTACTCCCTTTCGGGTTGCGAAATGCACCCGCCACCTTCCAAAGACTTGTAGATGGTCTCTTAGCGGGATTGGGAGAATCTGCAGTTGCCTACCTCGATGATGTGGCCATTTTTTCTGATTCATGGACAGAACACCTGGAGCACCTGGGAAAAGTCTTCGAGCGCATCCGACAGGCAGGACTAACTGTTAAGGCTAAAAAGTGTCAAATAGGCCAAAACAGAGTGACGTACCTGGGGCACCAGGTGGGTCAAGGAACTATAAATCCCCTACAGGCCAAAGTGGATGCTATCCAAAAGTGGCCGGTTCCAAAGTCAAAGAAACAGGTCCAATCCTTCTTAGGCTTGGCCGGATATTATAGGCGATTTGTACCACACTACAGCCAAATCGCCGCCCCGCTGACAGACCTAACCAGAAAGAAACAGCCAAATGCAGTTCAGTGGACTGATAAGTGTCAAAAGGCCTTTAACCAGCTTAAGGCAACACTCATGTCTGACCCTGTGCTAAGGGCCCCAGACTTTGACAAACCGTTCCTAGTAACCACAGATGCTTCCGAGCGAGGCGTGGGAGCAGTTTTAATGCAGGAAGGACCGGATCAAGAATTCCATCCTGTCGTGTTTCTCAGCAAAAAACTGTCTGAGAGGGAAAGCCACTGGTCAATCAGCGAAAAGGAATGCTACGCCATTGTGTACGCGCTGGAAAAGCTACGCCCATATGTTTGGGGACGGCGTTTCCAACTACAAACAGACCATGCTGCACTACAGTGGCTTCATACCGCCAAGGGAAATAACAAAAAACTTCTTCGGTGGAGTTTAGCTCTCCAAGATTTTGATTTTGAAATACAACACATTTCGGGAGCTTCTAACAAAGTGGCTGATGCACTCTCCCGGGAAAGTTTCCCAGAGTTAACTGGTTAACAATTGTTCTTGGAATGAAACATATTGTTAGTTTTTATATAATCAGTAGTATGTCTAAAGGTACATGTGTCTTATTAACTCTGTTTTCTCCTAGAACTCCAGGAAGAAATCACAGCCAGTGTGGAACCGAACGTCCAACACTATCTGTGATTTGGGGGGCGTGTCATAACTAT
>NW_020705635.1:0-2139 GCF_002925995.2 Terrapene triunguis
GTTAAGAGAAGGGTTCAAAGGGAGCAAACTTTGACTAACTGGTAAAGATAATTTACAGGCTGAAGTGTTTTTTTTTTCTTTTTACATCCTCGGGAGTAGCTTGTTAGAAAGTCTCTGTTAACTCAGCAGCAGCCAGAGCTAAGTACACATCCCAGTCTCAGTCAACTGCAGAGGGTGTGACCCAGCACAAGAAAACAGGAAAATGACTGCCAAAGAACTAACTAACAAAATAGAACTGGCCAGACTAGAAGCAGAAGAAAACGAGAGAAAACATCAGAGACTGCTTGAAATTAAAAAACTCGAGGCAGAGCAGCATGAAAGAGAAGAAAAAGCCAAACAGGAGGCCCATGAAAGAGAAGAAAAAGCCAAACAGGAGGCCCACAAGAGAGAGATGGAACTGGAAGCAGCAAGGACTAGGCAGGATGCAGCAGACCATCCTAACAACTCCTCTCCAGGTACCACTTCCCATCCCAGGAAATTCCCCACCTACAAGGCAGGCGATGATACTGAGGCCTTCTTAGAAAATTTTGAAAGGGCCTGCCTTGGATACAACATCCCTCTAACCCAGTACATGGTAGAGCTGAGACCGCAGCTCAGTGGACCCTTAGCAGAGGTGGCGGCTGAAATGCCTAAGGAACACATGAACAGTTATGAACTTTTTAAAAACAAGGCCAGAATCAGAATGGGGCTAACACCTGAGCATGCCCGTCGGCGGTTCAGAGCCCTAAGGTGGAAACCAGATGTGTCATTTACCCGGCATGCCTACCACATTGACAAAAATTGTGATGCCTGGGTATCAGGAGCAAATGTTAAATCTCTGGAAGATCTGCTTTCCCTAGTAAAAATGGAGCAGTTTTTAGAGGGTGTTCCTGAGGAAATAGAAAGGTACATCCTAGATAGGAAGCCCAAAACTGTAACCGAGGCGGGGGAGATTGGAGCCAAATGGGTGGAGGTGACAGAAAAGAAAAAAGCTAGTAGCAGTTGGAGCGAATATCAGAAGGGGCAAGCCGAAACAAAACCTTATCACCGGGGACAACCCAAGGCCCCACCCACATCCCAAGGGAAACCCCAGACGCCTTCTCACCCCACCCCACCAGTCTCCACCAACCAACATCGCCCCGGTGATACCTTAGCAGGGCGATGTTTTAAATGTAATGAACTGGGGCATATAAAGGCTCACTGCCCCAAGAACCCTAACCGATTACAGTTCATTACACCCCAATCACACCAAAGATCCCCAGACCCAGATGCCTCTCTCATACCCTCGGAGCGAAGGGAAACCTTGAGAGTGGGCGGAAAGAAGGTTATCGCTTGGAGGGATACTGGGGCACAAGTGTCAACTATCCACCAATCCCTAGTGGACCCCAAACTCATCAACCCGGAGGCTACAGTGACAATTCAACCCTTCGTGTCACAGTCTGTAACCTTGCCTACAGCCCAGTTGCATGTCCAGTACAAGGGCTGGGCAGGAATGTGGACTTTTGCAGTCTATGACAATTATCCCATCCCCATGCTGCTGGGGGAAGACTTGGCCAACCATGTGAAGCTAGCCAAGAGGGTGGGAATAGTCACCCGCAGCCAGGCTAAGCAAGCTTTCACCCCCATCCCTGTTCCTGAGCCGTCCACCAGGGCCCCGTCTGTGTTACCGGAGACCCAAACACAGGTGGTGGAACCGGATCCCCTGCCAACGACTGCAACAGCCGTAGTGGATCCAATCCCAGAGACCCAGCCAAAGCCAGTCCCGGAACCGGAACTGACAACGCAACCAGCACCAGAACCATTGCCAGCACTGAGTCCAGCGCTTGCAAACCCGTCTACAACTCCAATGCCAGAGGGCACCAGCGAGCCTGAACTGGCGGAAGCAGCAGATAACCCTACCCAAGAGGCTCAGCCAGAGCCTGAAATACCACATAGTGCACCAGCGGACAGCGGTTCACAGTCAATGGAAACAGTCCCAGCACCTGCATCGCTTCCAGAGGGACCAAGCCCCAGTCCACAGTCCAAGGAGGAACTGATGTCTCCAGCATCAAGGGAACAGTTCCAGGCCGAGCAGGAAGCAGATGACAGCCTTCAGAAAGCTTGGGCGGCGGCACGGAGCACCCCACCGCCTCTCAGCTCTTCTAACCGATCCCGGTTTGT
>NW_020705636.1:0-1796 GCF_002925995.2 Terrapene triunguis
CAGCATGAAAGAGAAGAAAAAGCCAAACAGGAGGCCCATGAAAGAGAGATGGAACTGGAAGCAGCAAGGACTAGGCAGAATGCAGCAGACCATCCTAACAACTCCTCTCCAGGTACCACTTCCCATCCCAGGAAATTCCCCACCTACAAGGCAGGCGATGATACTGAGGCCTTCTTAGAAAATTTTGAAAGGGCCTGCCTTGGATACAGCATCACTCCAGACCAGTACATGGTAGAGCTGAGGCCGCAGCTCAGTGGACCCTTAGCAGAGGTGGCGGCTGAAATGCCTAAGGAACACATGAACAGTTATGAACTTTTTAAAAACAAGGCCAGAATCAGAATGGGGCTAACACCTGAGCATGCCCGTCGGCGGTTCAGAGCCCTAAGGTGGAAACCAGATGTGTCATTTACCCGGCATGCCTACCACATTCAAAAAAATTGGGATGCCTGGATATCAGGAGCAAATGTTAAATCTACGGAAGAGTTGCCCTTCCTATTGCAAATGGAGCAGTTTTTAGAGGGTGTTCCTGAGGAAATAGAAAGGTACATCCTAGATAGGGAGCCCAAAACTGTAACCGAGGCGGGGGAGATTGGAGCCAAATGGGTGGAGGTGACAGAAAAGAAAAAAGCTAGTAGCAGTTGGAGCGAATATCAGAAGGGGCAAGCCGAAACAAAACCTTACCACCGGGGACAACCCAAGGCCCCACCCACATCCCAAGGGAAACCCCAGACGCCTTCTCACCCCACCCCACCAGTCTCCACCAACCAACATCGCCCCGGTGATACCTTAGCAGGGCGATGTTTTAAATGTAATGAACTGGGGCATATAAAGGCTCACTGCCCCAAGAACCCCAACCGATTACAGTTCATTACACCCCAATCACACCAAAGATCCCCAGACCCAGATGCCTCTCTCATACCCTCGGAGCGAAGGGAAACCTTGAGAGTGGGCGGAAAGAAGGTTATCGCTTGGAGGGATACTGGGGCACAAGTGTCAACTATCCACCAATCCCTAGTGGACCCCAAACTCATCAACCCGGAGGCTACAGTGACAATTCAACCCTTCGTGTCACAGTCTGTAACCTTGCCTACAGCCCAGTTGCATGTCCAGTACAAGGGCTGGGCAGGAATGTGGACTTTTGCAGTCTATGACAATTATCCCATCCCCATGCTGCTGGGGGAAGACTTGGCCAACCATGTGAAGCTAGCCAAGAGGGTGGGAATAGTCACCCGCAGCCAGGCTAAGCAAGCTTTCACCCCCATCCCTGTTCCTGAGCCGTCCACCAGAGCCCCGTCGGTGTTACCGGAGACCCAAACACAGGTGGTGGAACCGGATCCCCTGCCAACGACTGCAACAGCCGTAGTGGATCCAATCCCAGAGACCCAGCCAAAGCCAGTCCCAGAACCGGAACTGGCAACGCAACCAGCACCAGAACCATTGCCAGCACTGAGTCCAGCGCTTGCAACCCCGTCTACAACTCCAATGCCAGAGGGCACCAGCGAGCCTGAACTGGCGGAAGCAGCAGATAACCCTACCCAAGAGGCTCAGCCAGAGCCTGAAATACCACATAGTGCACCAGAGGACAGCGGTTCACAGTCAATGGAAACAGCCCCAGCACCTGCATCGCTTCCAGAGGGACCAAGCCCCAGTCCACAGTCCAAGGAGGAACTGATGTCTCCAGCATCAAGGGAACAGTTCCAGGCCGAGCAGGAAGCAGATGACAGCCTCCAGAAAGCTTGGGCGGCGGCGCGGAGCACCCCACCGCCTCTCAGCTCTTCTAACCGATCCCGGTTTGT
>NW_020705637.1:0-1864 GCF_002925995.2 Terrapene triunguis
CAGCATGAAAGAGAAGAAAAAGCCAAACAGGAGGCCCATGAAAGAGAAGAAAAAGCCAAACAGGAGGCCCACAAGAGAGAGATGGAACTGGAAGCAGCAAGGACTAGGCAGGATGCAGCAGACCATCCTAACAACTCCTCTCCAGGTACCACTTCCCATCCCAGGAAATTCCCCACCTACAAGGCAGGCGATGATACTGAGGCCTTCTTAGAAAATTTTGAAAGGGCCTGCCTTGGATACAACATCCCTCTACCCCAGTACATGGTAGAGCTGAGACCGCAGCTCAGTGGACCCTTAGCAGAGGTGGCGGCTGAAATGCCTAAGGAACACATGAACAGTTATGAACTTTTTAAAAACAAGGCCAGAATCAGAATGGGGCTAACACCTGAGCATGCCCGTCGGCGGTTCAGAGCCCTAAGGTGGAAACCAGATGTGTCATTTACCCGGCATGCCTACCACATTCAAAAAAATTGGGATGCCTGGATATCAGGAGCAAATGTTAAATCTACGGAAGAGTTGCCCTTCCTATTGCAAATGGAGCAGTTTTTAGAGGGTGTTCCTGAGGAAATAGAAAGGTACATCCTAGATGGGAAGCCCAAAACTGTAACCGAGGCGGGGGAGATTGGAGCCAAATGGGTGGAGGTGACAGAAAAGAAAAAAGCTAGTAGCAGTTGGAGCGAATATCAGAAGGGGCAAGCCGAAACAAAACCTTATCACCGGGGACAACCCAAGGCCCCACCCACATCCCAAGGGAAACCCCAGACGCCTTCTCACCCCACCCCACCAGTCTCCACCAACCAACATCGCCCCGGTGATACCTTAGCAGGGCGATGTTTTAAATGTAATGAACTGGGGCATATAAAGGCTCACTGCCCCAAGAACCCCAACCGATTACAGTTCATTACACCCCAGTCACACCAAAGATCCCCAGACCCAGATGCCTCTCTCATACCCTCGGAGCGAAGGGAAACCTTGAGAGTGGGCGGAAAGAAGGTTATCGCTTGGAGGGATACTGAGGCACAAGTGTCAACTATCCACCAATCCCTAGTGGACCCCAAACTCATCAACCCGGAGGCTACAGTGACAATTCAACCCTTCGTGTCACAGTCTGTAACCTTGCCTACAGCCCAGCTGCATGTCCAGTACAAGGGCTGGGCAGGAATGTGGACTTTTGCAGTCTATGACAATTATCCCATCCCCATGCTGCTGGGGGAAGACTTGGCCAACCATGTGAAGCTAGCCAAGAGGGTGGGAATAGTCACCCGCAGCCAGGCTAAGCAAGCTTTCACCCCCATCCCTGTTCCTGAGCCGTCCACCAGAGCCCCGTCGGTGTTACCGGAGACCCAAACACAGGTGGTGGAACCGGATCCCCTGCCAACGACTGCGACAGCCGTAGTGGATCCAATCCCAGAGACCCAGCCAAAGCCAGTCCCGGAACCGGAACTGACAACACAACCAGCACCAGAACCATTGCCAGCACTGAGTCCAGCGCTTGCAAACCCATCTACAACTCCAATGCCAGAGGGCACCAGCGAGCCTGAACTGGCGGAAGTAGCAGATAACCCTACCCAAGAGGCTCAGCCAGAGCCTGAAATACCACATAGTGCACCAGCGGACAGCGGTTCACAGTCAATGGAAACAGTCCCAGCACCTGCATCGCTTCCAGAGGGACCAAGCCCCAGTCCACAGTCCAAGGAGGAACTGATGTCTCCAGCATCAAGGGAACAGTTCCAGGCCGAGCAGGAAGCAGATGACAGCCTCCAGAAAGCTTGGGCGGCGGCGCGGAGCACCCCACCGCCTCTCAGCTCTTCTAACCAATCCCGGTTTGTTGTAGAAAAAGGACTTTTATACAAGGAGACTCTTT
>NW_020705638.1:0-1093 GCF_002925995.2 Terrapene triunguis
TGCAACACACACACTGCACACCCCTCCCCTCACAATACACACCCCTCACAGCGCAACACACATACTGCACACCTCTCCCCTCGTAATACACACTCCTCACAGTGCAACACATATACTGCACACTCCTCACCTCACAGTGCAACACATGCACTGCACACCTCTCACCTCACAATACACACCCCTCACTGTGCAACACACAAGCTGCACACCCCTCACCTCACAATACACACCGCTGACAGCACAACACACACCACCACCCATGGACAGACTCCCCAAAATCACATAATTGGCCACAAGAGTGGTTGATTATCCTCTCTCCAGGCCTACAGGAGGTGGGGTGTGAAGGGGTAGGCATGTGTGTCATGTATCAGTCTGATCCTGGCTGCCCTGATGTCTAGCTCTCTCTGAGGTGTGTTTGTGTTTTGAAGAGCGTAGGTGTGTGTTGTGTTGTGAGGAGTGATGTGGCAGGGGTGTATTGTGCTGTGAGGAATGGTGCCAAGGGTGTTGTGCTGTGAAGGGTGTACACAGGGCTGCCCGGGCGGGGACAAGTGGGGCAATTTGCCCCAGGCCCCCACTAGAGTTTTCAGGGGCCCCGAGGAGAGTTTTCGGCTGGTCTTCGGCAGCAGGTCCTTCAGTGCCACCGAACACACCCGGAGCGAGTGAAGGACCCGCTGCTGAAGACCCCTTCACTCGCTCCGGGACCCACCGCCGAAGTGCCCCGAAGACCCGGAGCGGAAGGACCCCCACCGCCGAAGACCTCAGGTCCCCTGAATCCTCTGGGTGGCCCTGGGTGTACAGTGTGTGTGTTGTGCTGCGAGAGGCGGGTATGCAGTGTATGTATTATAAGTAGGGCCTTACCAAATTCTCGGCCATGAAAAATACATCATGGACCATGAAATCTGGTCTCCTCCACCCGCCGATGAAATCTAGTCTTTTGTGTGCTTTTACCCTATACTATACAGATTTAATGGGAGGAGACCAGCATTTCTCAAATTGGGGGTCCTGACCCAAAAGGGAGTTGCAAGGAGGTCACAAGGTTATTTTAGGGGGTCATGGTATCGTCACCCTTACTTCTGCGCTGCCTTCAGAACTA
>NW_020705639.1:0-3728 GCF_002925995.2 Terrapene triunguis
TGAGGAAGGCCGAAGCGAGGAATGATCTCCTTAACAAACTTAAGAGCCACTGTCTTGGCAGTGTTGTTGCAACATGGGAAGGCCTCAGGCCGTCCGCTGAATCGATCCACTAAGACGAGAAGGTACCTGTACCCTTGAGTCCTGGGAAACTCAGTAAAGTCTATTTGCCACACCAATCCTGGGCCTGGGGTAGGTTCCAGGGTGGCTGGTGGCACTGCTGGTCGAGGGTTATTCTTTTGGCAGATTAAACATTCAGCTTGTACCTGTGATGCTAGGGGTTTAAATCCAGAGGTTAGAAAATATTTATTCATGAGCTGGATAAGAGCCTCTCTGCCTGCATGTGTGGTTTGATGCAGTTTCTGCAACACTGGTAGAATCAGGCCCTTGGGCAGGACGATTTTTCCCTCTGTGGAATAAAGCCATCCCTCCTTTTCCTGGAGACCGAGACTGTCAGCCAGGTTTCTGTCCTCTTGGGAGTACTGAGGGGCTGCAAGCTCACCCACTGATGGGATGAGGGCATGCATTTGGGCATTCTCCTCTGTTGGTGATTTCAGGGTAGCAGCTCGCTTAGCTTCCCTGTCTGCTCTGGCATTGCCCTTGGTTACATCTTGATCTTCCCTTTGATGGGCTTTGCAATGCACCACTGCTACTGCTGAGGGGAGTTGTACCGCTTCTAAAAGCCGGAGAATTTGAGACCCATGCTTGACCGGAGAGCCTTGGGCTGTTAGCATTTCCCTTTGCTTCCACAAACCAGCGTAAGCATGCAATACCCCAAAAGCATACTTTGAGTCAGTAAAAATATTAACCCGTTTGTCTTTTGCCAGCTCAAGTGCCCGAGTCAGGGCCACTAGTTCAGCAAGATGGGCAGATGTTCCCGCTGGTAAACTCTCAGCTTCCACGGTATCATGAAGAGACACAATAGCATAACCAGCCCTCCTTTGCCCATCCACTGCAGTACTACTTCCATCTGTATACCATTCCAAGTCAGCATTTGGGAGTGGCTGATCTTTTAGATCTGGGCGGCTAGAATACTGAACATCTATGATTTCTAAACAGTCATGTTCCTGCTTTTCTGTCTCTGGTAGCAGGGTAGCTGTATTAAGGGAGGGACAGATCTGCAGGGTGACTTCAGGATTCTCTAACAGCTTCGCCTGGTACCGAGCAACCCGAGCCTGTGTGAGCCAAAGACCACCCTTAGTGTCCAGCAAGGCTCGGACCATATGGGGAACATACACACTTGCACAGTTCCTCCCAGTGTCAGCTTCTCCGCTTCCCCAAGCACTAGAGCAATAGCTGCGACCGCCCTCAAACAGGCTGGCCATCCCTTTGAAACTTGATCCAGTTGTTTAGAAAAGTATGCCACAGGACGCTTCCAGGCACCTAATAGCTGAAATGCCCTGTCCGCTTCTGGGGACCAGTGAAAGGGGTCATGTTCCGCTCCCTTAACACATTTATACAGAGGTTTAGCCCACAGTCCAAACTCTGGAATCCATATTCTGCAAAAACCTGCCATGCCCAGGAATGCCCTAAGCCGTTTACGGTTGCTGGGGATGGGAACTTGGCAGATAGCCTCCTTTCTTTCGTTTGAGAGCTGTCTCTCTCCCTGCCTGATGTGAAATCCCAGATATTAAACCTCTGAAAGAGCAATTTGGGCTTTGCTTTGAGATACCCTGTATCCTCGCAGTCCAATAAAGTTTAGGAGACTCACAATAGCTCTGAGACAAGGGATTAGTCCCATAGCAGCAATTAACAAATCATCTACATATTGCAGCAGGAGGGCTCTGTCTGAATTATCCCACTTCTCCAAGTCTCTGGCCAAAGCCTGTCCGAACAGAGTGGGGGAATTTTTAAATCCTTGAGCCAATACTATCCAACAAAGCTGCTTTTCAACCCTTCTGTTGTCCTCATTATGCCTTGCAGTATTTTGCAGATCTCATAGTTGCTTGGACACATTCAGGCCCCCCTTTCTCTGGGTTGTCAGCAAAGTCTTGGCTGTGAACACTGTCCTTGGACTGAGGCCAGCGGTATTTTCCTCTCAGTTAACTCATTCTGTGCTTTTTCCTCTTCTCCCTTTCTCGGCTTCTTCTAACTTCCAAAGGAACCTTCCACTCTTCACTCATACACCTTTCCTCCAACCATTAACACATACACATTGCCATCATACACCTTTCCAGTAACATAACTTCTGTGCAAAGCTTTGAAGCAACAAACCAGGACGAGCACACTCACTTCTGAGGATTCCACTCTGTGCAACCTCTGGTGTCCAATAGCTTTCTCTTTTAAACCTTAAATGCCTTCTCTATCTTCCTTCTCCTTAGCCTTGGCTATAACCTGATTCCGCTCCACTTCAGACAGCAAGGTTCTTATAAGTATATTACAGTCATCCCAGTCAGGCTTATGGCCAGCTAGACACCCTTCAAAGATAGAAATGAACTTGCTTGGATTCGTTGAAAATTCTCCTGCCTCTATCTTAAAAGCAGCCAGATGTACGAATATACAGACACTATCTGTGCTGGCCGTTCTTGTGTTCCTGGACGGGCTACCACACTCTCAGTAATCAACGGATACAATCCCACGGGGGGGGGGGTACTCTCTGAAGCCTGTGGGGGTGAAAGAGCCGAAGGGGACACCGATTCTGGCATTACAACAGTGGGAGGGTTCTGGGGTTTAGCAGCCGTTACTACTGAGCCTGTCGGAGTCAAATGGCACTTGAGCAAAATATCAGTCCTATTTCTTAACACCATAAACGTATACGTTAACATACATTCCAAGGGTGTCCCAGCATATGTGCTTTGTCCGGACCCCATTATGCTCGTGTCTAATTAAACCTGGTCACGGGTTCGACCGACCCCCCTTGCGATCAAGATATCCTGGTCACGGGGTTTCCCCTCGCAGGAGTCTCGGTGCGGCTAGAGTCGGTTTAAGTCCTAGACCTGGTATCACAATTTTGGCTTCCAGCATATCATTAGTATGAAAAAGAACAGTACCCCTGCCAAGAATAAAAGCAAGCCCTGGGGCTTTTCTACGTCCCAGTAATTGTCCAGTACGGCCCACAGACTAGGAAAGTTAGTGAAATTATTCATTAAACGTTGCCTGCTTTGTTATCATAACCACAAAACATTTGTCCATCTACAATACCTTCCCACACAGGGATTACCCAAAGGGCCCAATTTACACTGCGGGGGCGTTATCCCTCAAACCCAAGAGGTAAACGCACTTACCGCCCGGAGTGGCCGCGTCCGGCTGTTGGACCTTCCCCTTCTTCTGGTACCGTCTTATCTCCGTGTCGTTAGGAGTTCTCTTTAGAGAGGACACAGCCGCCCCGACCGATTGTAACGACCCGAGGCCCGAGCAAACCAAAGCTCGAGGTGGCCACTCCTCGGAATCGCCTTCGGTCGCCGGTCAGTGTCCTCCACAGGGAGAGAAGTCCCGGCGCAGTCGCCACTTTGTTGGCCAAATAGGGCCCGTTTCCCCCCGGAGCTTACCTAATTACACCAAGGAGGCACGGAGAGACAAGAAGACGGGTACCAGGTCCTTTTTATTTGTCAGTCAGCTGAGAGGGTGCACCTCGGCTCGTGCCAGAGGAGACACACCTTACATGGGCGACATAGGCCCTTTTTATAATCAGTAACAAACAACTCAGTTCTCATCCTTTTTACGTCATTATGCTGACCAATAGACAACAGGTTACACAGAATACATATTATTTTGGGGAAGGGGATACAAGA
>NW_020705640.1:0-5211 GCF_002925995.2 Terrapene triunguis
ACAAACCTTTGTTAGAGTTTTCTCATACTCTAAAGACAAAATGCGATCAAGCTCCATGCAATCAGGCTCAGGGTTCTCGCGGGGAGTATGCTGTGACTGTTCAGAAAGATCACAACGCATTCCCAGTGATCCTTACTGTCTTTTGAATAGCAGCTTAAGTCCCAAATTGTCGTTAGCAGTCTTCTTAGCAGGCTGGACAGTCCACTGTTTAGGAGCGGGCACTGCTTTCAGTCGAGAGTGATGAATCCAGTTCTTGTGTCCTTCGACCTTTGCCGCTGTATGGGTGACAAGCAGGACGGTGTGGGGTCCCTTCCACTTCTCTTGGAGAGGCTCGTCCTTCCAGGTCCGCACGAGAACGGAGTCACCAGGCTGCAGGGAGTGGACCCGAGGTATCCAGCAGAAGAGGCTGTGAATCTTTGGTGTACCTGTGAAGAAAAGAAAGAACAGCAGACAGAGGGCACATGTACTGAGACAAGAAACCATACCCCACTTCCCATTCCCCTGCCAGAACTGGGGTACCATTCATAGGCCATGCTCTTCCAAACATAATCTCGAAGGGACTAAGCCCTATCCTACCCTTAGGGAGAGCACGAATGCGAAGTAACACAAGGGGCAAGGCATCAGGCCACTTAAGAGAGGCCTCCTGACAGACCTTTGAGAGGTGTCGCTTGAGTGTCTGATTTGTGCGTTCCACTACTCCACTGGCTTGTGGTCGCCAGGGTGTGTGGAGTTTCCAGGGGATCTGCAGAGCACTTGATATCTTTTGAACCACTTGAGATGTGAAGTGTGTTCCATTGTCAGATTCCATCCACTGAGGAAGGCCGAAGCGAGGAATGATCTCCTTAACAAACTTAAGAGCCACTGTCTTGGCAGTGTTGTTGCGACATGGGAAGGCTTCAGGCCGCCCGCTGAATCGATCCACTAAGACGAGAAGGTACCTGTACCCTTGAGTCCTGGGAAACTCAGTAAAGTCTATTTGCCATACCAATCCTGGGACTGGGGTAGGTTCCAGGGTGGCTGTTGGCACTGCTGGTCGAGGGTTATTCTTTTGGCAGATTAAACATTCAGCTTGTACCTGTGATGCTAGGGGTTTAAGTCCAGAGGTTAGAAAATATTTATTCATGAGCTGGATAAGAGCCTCTCTGCCTGCGTGTGTGGTTTGATGCAGTTTCTGCAACACTGGTCGAATCAGGCCCTTGGGCAGGAGGATTTTTCCCTCTGTGGAATAAAGCCATCCTTCCTTTTCCTGGAGACCGAGACTGTCAGCCAGGTTTCTGTCCTCTTGGGAGTACTGAGGGGCTGCAAGCTCACCCACTGATGGGATGAGGGCATGCATTTGGGCATTCTCCTCAGTTGGTGATTTCAGGGTAGCAGCTCGCTTAGCTTCCTTGTCTGCTCTGGAATTGCCCTTGGCTACATCTTGATCTTCCCTCTGATGGGCTTTGCAATGCACCACTGCTACTGCTGAGGGGAGTTGTACTGCTTCTAAAAGCCGGCGTGAGCATGCAATACCCCAAAAGCATACTTTGAGTCAGTAAAAATATTAACCCGTTTGTCTTTTGCCAGCTCAAGTGCCCGAGTCAGGGCCACTAGTTCAGCAAGATGGGCAGATGTTCCCGCTGGTAAACTCTCAGCTTCCATGGTATCATGAAGAGACACAATAGCATAACCAGCCCTCCTTTGCCCATCCACAACAGTACTACTTCCATCTGTATACCATTCCAAGTCAGCATTTGGGAGTGGCTGATTTTTTTTAGATCTGGGCGGCTAGAATACTGAACAGCTATGATTTCTAAACAGTCATGTTCCTGCGTTTCTGTCTCTGGTAGCAGTGTAGCTGGATTAAGGGAGGGACAGATCTGTAGGGTGACTTCAGGATTCTCTAACAGCTTTGCCTGGTACCGAGCAACCCGAGCCTGTGTGAGCCAAAGACCACCCTTAGTGTCCAGCAAGGCTCGGACCATATGGGGAACATATACACTTGCACAGTTCCTCCCAGTGTCAGCTTTTCCGCTTCCCCAAGCACTAGAGCAGTAGCTGCGACCACCCTCAAACAGGCTGGCCATCCCTTTGAAACTTGATCCAGTTGTTTAGAGCAGTATGCCACAGGACGCTTCCAGGCACCTAATAGCTGAAATGCCCTGTCCGCTTCTGGGGACCGGTGAAAGGGGTCATGTTTCGCTTCCTTAACACATTCATACAGAGGTTTAGCCCACAGTCCAAACTCTGGAATCCATATTCTGCAAAAACCTGCCATGCCCAGGAATGCCCTAAGCCGTTTGCTGGGGATGGGAACTTGGCAGATAGCCTCCTTCCTTTCGTTTGAGAGCTGTCTCTCTCCCTGCCTGATGTGAAATCCCAGATATTGAACCTCTGAAAGAGCAATTTGGGCTTTGCTTTGAGATACCCTGTATCCTCGCAGTCCAATAAAGTTTAGGAGACTCACAGTAGCTCTGAGACAAGGGATTAGATCCACAGCAGCAATTAGCAAGTCATCTACATATTGCAGCAAGAGGGCTTTGTCTGAATTATCCCACTCCTCCAAGTCTCTGGCCAAAGCCTGTCCGAACAGAGTGGGGGAATTTTTAAATCCTTGAGCCAATACTATCCAGCAAAACTGCCTTTTAACCCTTCTGTTGTCCTCATTATGCCTTGCAGTATTTTGCAGATCTCACTTGCTTGGGCACATTCAGGCCCCCCCTTTTTCTTGGTTGTCAGCAAAGTCTTGGCTATGAACAATGTCCTTGGACTGAGGCCAGCTGTATTTTCCTCTCAGTTAACCCATTCCGTGCTTTTTCCTCTTCTCCCTTTCTCGGCTTCTTCTAACTTCTAAAGGAACCTTCCACTCTTCACTCATACACCTTTTCTCTAACCATTAACACATACTCATTGCCATCATACACCTTTCCAGTAACATAATTTCTGTGCAAAGCTTTAAAGCAACAAACCAGGACAAGCACACTCACTTCTGAGGATTCCACTCTGTACAACCTCTGGTGTCCAATAGCTTCCCCTTTTTAAACCTTAAATGCCTTCTCTCTCTTTACCAGATCTTTTATCTGCTATTTTGTTACCCAAAAACAAATTTAAATCTTTTATTTTCCTGGCTTTGACTACCCTGCTGCAGCCACAACCTTTGGTCTTTAGTTAAAACATTTTAAATCTTGTAAAGCGTTAAGTCACCTTAAGGATTAAATGCTAAATACCTTAAACAACACTAGTTTCCTGTGTCTGGCAAAAGTATTCTCAGTTTTGCAACTTTAAAACAATACCAATTCATCTCAAACTTATAAAACACAGATTGTACACAGCAGGAGTGTTCTTCAGCAAATTAGACTAACGTATTCATAGTCGAATAATTCCACTTAAATAACCTCTTGCCTGAATTACTTACAGACATTCCTACCAAGTTTCACTGCTTGATTCCCTCTAGCAACTACAGAGTTAACTTCTCACTCTCTTTTCTTAAATCACTTGCTTGTCTCCCAAAACGACACCCAATCAACTCAGATTTTACCATTCCAATTATTGTCCTGGGGATTTGAAATCCCCATGCTTATAATTATTTACTCTTTTCCTTCCACTATGCCCTCAAAGTTTCCAACCTGTTTTCCAATCTCTCTGTCTGTTGCCTGCCCGCTTGGGCCCGATCCTGCTTTTCTTGCTGAACCGTCCCTTCCATGGGCACCGGCTTTTTTTTTCCACTACCAATTTAGCTAGGAGGGTGGGTTTCTCAACTAGCCCCCACCCTTCCTGGTCTCTTCCCTTAAACATTCTTACTCATAAGGCTACCCGAGTCCTCCCTCGTGAGGCTTATGGCTAGCTAGACAACCTTCAAAGATAGAAATGAACGTGCTTGGATTCGTTGAGAATTCTCCTGCCTCTGCCTTAAAAGCAGCCAGATATTAAAAGCAACATGACACAAGATCCTGTGTTCCTGGACGGGCTACCACACTTTCAGTAATCAACGGATACAATCCCACCAAGGGGGGGGGTACTCTCTAAAGCCTGTGGGGGTGAAGGAGCCGAAGGGGACACCGATTCTGGCATTACAACAGTGGGAGGGTTCTGGGGTTTAGCAGCCGTTACTACCGAGCCTGTCGGAGTCAAATGGCACTTGAAGAAAATATCAGATCATCTTTACATAATACCATTCCATAATCAGCCTGGCGTCTAAACGCCTTCCAATTATTTAACATACATTCCAAGGGTGTCCCAGCATATGTGCTTTGTCCGGACCCCATTATGCTCGTGTCTAATTAAACCTGGTCACGGGTTCGACCGACCCCACGTGCGATCAAGACATCCTGGTCATGGGGTTTCCCCTCGCAGGGGTCTCGGTGCGGCTAGAGTCGGTTTAAGTCCTAGACCTGGTTATCACAATTTTGGCTTCCAGCATATCATTAGTATGAAAAAGAACAATATTCTTGCCAAGAATAAAAGCAAGCCCTGGGGCTTTTCTACGTCCCAGTAATTGTCCAGTACGGCCCACAGACTAGGGAAGTTAGTGAAATTATTCATTAACCGTTGCCTGCTTTGTTATCATGACCACAAAACATTTGTCCATCTACAATACCTTCCCACACAGGGATTACCCAAAGGGCCCAATTTACACTGCGGGGGCGTTATCCCTCAAACCCAAGAGGTAAACGCACTTACCGCCCGGAGTGGCCGCGTCCGGCTGTTGGACCTTCCCCTTCTTCTGGTACCGTCTTATCTCCGTGTCGTTAGGAGTTCTCTTTAGAGAGGACACAGCCGCCCCGACCGATTGTGACGACCCGAGGCCCGAGCAAACAACAGCTCGAGGTGGCCACTCCTCGGAATCGCCTTCGGTCGTCGGTCAGTGTCCTCTACAGGGAGAGAAGTCCCGGCGGAGTCGCCAATTTGTTGGCCAAATAGGGCCCGTTTCCCCCCGGAGCTTACCTAATTACACCAAGGAGGCACGGAGAGACAAGAAGACGGGTACCAGGTCCTTTATTGGTCAGTCAGCTGAGAGGGTGAGCTCTCATCAGCTAATGCCAGAGGAGAGACACACCTTACATGGGCGACATAGGCCCTTTTTATAGCCAGTAGTAAACAACTTAGCCTTCGTCGTTTTGCGTCATTATACTAACCTATAGATAATAGGTTACACAGGATACATATATTATTTTGGGGAGGGGGGTACAAGAGACATCTGTTGCGGATACATTTGTCATTTTGAAGGGAGAA
>NW_020705641.1:0-4428 GCF_002925995.2 Terrapene triunguis
CCAAAGCAAAAGAGTTCCATCCACACTTTGGCCTTCCGCTCTCCCGATTTACCTGGTAGCTATGCCTAGTGGATCCCAACAATCCCCCCTTTGAGAACACTCAACAAACCTTTGTTAGAGTTTTCTCATACTCTAAAGACAAAATGCGATTAAGCTCCATGCAATCAGGATTATCAATAAGAGGGTATAAGGGAACTTCTGGGGTATGGGAGGTACAACACTCTTCTCCAATAAGGGCACAGACCCTGCCTTGTGAGGCTAACAGATAATCTAGGGCCTGACGGTTCTGCAAAGCCAGCAGTCAAAGCTGGTACAGCTCAGAACTTATGCTTTTTTCTATGGCCAGGGTATCATTGGCAAACTTAAATTGTCAGAGGTGCTACTGCTAGTAACCATCCACCTCTGACAATAGTCTGACCAATTTTGGGGTACTACTCTCCAGGGCAATCCCGCTGAATGATGGGGAGTCTGGGCACATATTCAACAGTTGGAGAGAGAGAACTCATGGGCAAAGGCAATTTTCAGGGCCTCATAGATATTGGTAGCCATATTTGCAGGGATGGCTCCCCATCCTGCATGCGATGTGGGTGAAACAGTAGGTAACAGAAGAATTGCCTCTGTGATAAAAAGAAATACTGTGAGAGACCCTAAACCTAAACCCATAATTACCACAACCCAAATACCCAGAGGATAACAAGAATTATTGACACTAAACAAGTCAAAAAAATAGCAAGACCAAATACATAGACCAGGTCGGCTTTCTGTGAGAAAATAAAACCAATGCTCAGGGTTCTTGTGGGGAGTATGCTGTGACTGTTCAGAAAGATCACAACGCATTCCCAGTGACCCTTGCTGTTTTTTTGAATAGCAGCTTAAGTCCCAAATCGTCGTTAGCAGTCTTCTCCGCAGGCTGGACAGTCCACTGTTCAGGAATGGGCACTGCTTTCAGTCGAGAGTGATGAATCCAGTTCTTGTGTCCTTCGACCTTTGCCGCTGTATGGGTGACAAGCAGGACGGTGTGGGGTCCCTTCCACTTCTTTTGGAGAGGCTCGTCCTTCCAGGTCCGCACGAGAACCGAGTCACCAGGCTGCAGGGAGTGGATCCGAGGTATCCAGCAAAAGAGGCTGTGAATCTTTGGTGTGCCTGTGAAGAAAAGGAAGAACAGCAGACAGAGGGCACATATACTGAGACAAGAAACCATACCCCACTTCCCATTCCCCTGCCAGAACTGGGGTACCATTCATAGGCCATGCTCTTCCAAACATAATCTCGAAGGGACTAAGCCCTATCCTGCCCTTAGGGAGAGCACGAATGCAAAGTAACACAAGGGGCAAAGCATCAGGCCACTTAAGAGAGGCCTCCTGACAGACCTTTGAGAGGTGTCGCTTGAGTGTCTGATTTGTGCATTCCACTACTCCACTGGCTTGTGGTCACCAGGGTGTGTGGAGTTTCCAGGGGATTTGCAGAGCACTTGATATCTTTTGAACCACTTGAGATGTGAAGTGTGTTCCATTATCAGATTCCATCCACTGAGGAAGGCCGAAGCGAGGAATGATCTCCTTAACAAACTTAAGAGCCACTGTCTTGGCAGTGTTGTTGCGACATGGGAAGGCTTCAGGCCGTCCGCTGAATCGATCCACTAAGATGAGAAGGTACCTGTACCCTTGAGTCCTGGGAAACTCAGTAAAGTCTATTTGCCACACCAATCCTGGGCCTGGGGTAGGTTCCAGGGTGGCTGGTAGCACTGCTACTCCTGGTCGAGGGTTATTCTTTTGGCAGATTAAACCTTCAGCTTGTACCTGTGATGTTAGTGGTTTAAGTCCAGAGGTTAGAAAATATTTATTCATGAGCTGGATAAGAGCCTCTCTGCCTGCGTGTGTGGTTTGATGCAGTTTCTGCAACACTGGTTGAATCAGGCCCTTGGGCAGGAGGATTTTTCCCTCTGTGGAATAAAGCCATCCCTCTTTTTCCTGGAGACCGAGACTGTCAGCCAGGTTTCTGTCCTCTTGGGAGTACTGAGGGGCTGCAAGCTCACCCACTGATAGGATGAGGGCATGCATTTGGGCATTCTCCTCAGTTGGTGATTTCAGGATAGCAGCTCGCTTAGTTTCCTTGTCTGCTCTGGCATTGCCCTTGATTACATCTTGATCTTCCCTCTGATGGGCTTTGCAATGTACCACTGCTACTGCTGAGGGGAGTTGTACTGCTTCTAAAAGCCGGCGTGAGCATGCAATACCCCAAAAGCATACTTTGAATCAGTAAAAATATTAACCCGTTTGTCTTTTGCCAGCTCAAGGGCACGGGTCAGGGCCACTAGTTCAGCAAGCTGGGCAGATGTTCCTGCCGGTAAACTCTCAGCTTCCTCGGTATCATGAAGAGACACAATAGCATAACTAGCCCCCCTTTGCCCATCCACAACAGTACTACTTCCATCTGTATACCATTCCAAGTCAGCATTTGGGAGTGGCTGATTTTTTTTTTTTTTGATCTGGGCGGCTAGAATACTGAACATCTATGATTTCTAAACAGTCATGTTCCTGTTTTTCTGTCTCTAGTAGCAGTGTAGCTGGATTAAGGGAGGGACAGATCTGTAGGGTGACTTCAGGATTCTCTAACAGCTTCGCCTGGTACCGAGCAACCCGAGCCTGTGTGAGCCAAAGACCACCCTTAGTGTCCAGCAGGGCTCGAACCATATGGGGAACATATACACTTGCACAGTTCCTCCCAGTGTCAGCTTTTCCGCTTCCCCAAGCAATAGAGCAGTAGCTGCGACCGCCCTCAAACAGGCTGGCCATCCCCTTGAAACTTGATCCAGTTGTTTAGAAAAGTATGCCACAGGACGCTTCCAGGCACCTAATAGCTGAAATGCCCTGTCCGCTTCTGGGGACCAGTGAAAGGGGTCATGTTCCGCTCCCTTAACACATTCATACAGAGGTTTATCCCACAGTCCAAACTCTGGAATCCATATTCTGCAAAAACCTGCCATGCCCAGGAATGCCCTAAGCCGTTTGCTGGGGATGGGAACTTGGCAGATAGCTCTCAAATGAAAGGAAGGAGGCTGTCTCTCTCTCTGCCTGATGTGAAATCCCAGATATTGAACCTCTGAAAGAGCAATTTGGGCTTTGCTTTGAGATACCCTGTATCCTCGCAGTCCAATAAAGTTTAGGAGACTCACAGTAGCTCTGAGACAAGGGATTAGATCCACAGCAGCAATTAGCAAGTCATCTACATATTACAGCAAGAGGGCTTTGTCTGAATTATCCCACTCCTCCAAGTCTCTGGCCAAAGCCTGTCCGAACAGAGTGGGGGAATTTTTAAATCCTTGAGCCAATACTATCCAGCAAAACTGCCTTTTAACCCTTCTGTTGTCCTCATTATGCCTTGCAGTATTTTGCAGATCTCACTTGCTTGGGCACATTCAGGCCCCCCTTTTTCTTGGTTGTCAGCAAAGTCTTGGCTATGAACAATGTCCTTGGACTGAGGCCAGCTGTATTTTCCTCTCAGTTAACTCATTCTGTGCTTTTTTTCTCTTCTCCCTTTCTCGGCTTCTTCTAACTTCCAAAGGAACCTTCCACTCTTCACTCATACACCTTTTCTCTAACCATTAACACATACTCATTGCTATCCCTTTCCAGTAACATAATTTCTGTGCAAAGCTTTGATGCAACAAACCAGGACAAGCACACTCACTTCTGAGGATTTCACTCTGTACAACCTCTGGTGTCTAATAGCTTTCCCTTTTTAAACCTTAAATGCCTTCTCTCTCTTTACCAGATCTTTTATCTGCTATTTTGTTACCCAAAAACAAATTCAAATCTTTTATTTTCCTGGCTTTGACTACCCTGCTGCAGCCACAACCTTTGGTCTTTAGTTAAAACATTTTAAATCTTGTAAAGCATTAAGTCACCTTAAGGATTAAATGCTAAATACCTTAAACAACACTAGTTTCCTGTGTCTGGCAAAAGTATTCTCAGTTTTGCAACTTTAAAACAATACCAATTCATCTCAAACTTATAAAACACAGATTGTACACAGCAGGAGTGTTCTTCAGCAAATTAGACTAACGTATTCATAGTCGAATAATTCCACTTAAATAACCTCCTGCCTGAATTACTTACAGACATTCCTACCAAGTTTCACTGCTTGATTCCCTCTAGCAACTACAGAGTTAACTTCTCACTCTCTTTTCTTAAATCACTTGCTTGTCTCCCAAAACGACACCCAATCAACTCAGATTTTACCATTCCAATTATTGTCCTGGGGATTTGAAATCCCCATGCTTATAATTACTTACTCCTTTCCTTCCATTATGCCCTCAAAGTTTCCAACCTGTTTTCCAATCTCTCTGTCTGTTGCCTGCCCGCTTGGGCCCGATCCTGCTTTTCTTGCTGAACCGTCCCTTCCATGGGCACCGGCTTTTTTTTTTTT
>NW_020705641.1:4528-5749 GCF_002925995.2 Terrapene triunguis
CCGGCTTTTTTTTTTTTCCCACTACCAATTTAGCTAGGAGGGTGGGTTTCTCAACTAGCCCCCACCCTTCCTGGTCTCTTCCCTTAAACATTCTTACCCATAAGGCTACCCGAATCCTCCCTCGTGAGGCTTATGGCTAGCTAGACAACCTTCAAAGATAGAAATGAACTTGCTTGGATTCGTTGAGAATTCTCCTGCCTCTGCCTTAAAAGCAGCCAGATGTTAAAAGCAACATGACACAAGATCCTGTGTTCCTGGACGGGCTACCACACTCTCAGTAATCAACGGATACAATCCCACCAAGGGGGGGGGGGTACTCTCTAAAGCCTGTGGGGGTGAAGGAGCTGAAGGGGACACCGATTCTGGCATTACAACAGTGGGAGGGTTCTGGGGTTTAGCAGCCGTTACTACCGAGCCTGTCGGAGTCAAATGGCACTTGAGCAAAATATCAGTCCTATTTCTTAACACCATAAACGTATACGTTAACATACATTCCAAGGGTGTCCCAGCATATGTGCTTTGTCCGGACCCCATTGTGCTCGTGTCTAATTAAACCTGGTCACGGGTTCGACCGACCCCCCTTGTGATCAAGATATCCTGGTCACGGGGTTTCCCCTCGCAGGAGTCTCGGTGCGGCTAGAGTCGGTTTAAGTCCTAGACCTGGTTTTTACAATTTTGGCTTCCAGAATATCATTAGTATGAAGAAAAACAGTACCCCTGCCAAGAATAAAAGCAAGCCCTGGGGCTTTTCTACGTCCCAGTAATTGTCCAGTACGGCCCACAGACTAGGAAAGTTAGTGAAATTATTCATTAAACGTTGCCTGCTTTGTTATCATAACCACAAAACATTTGTCCATCTACAATACCTTCCCACACAGGGATTACCCAAAGGGCCCAATTTACACTGCGGGGGCGTTATCCCTCAAACCCAAGAGGTAAACGCACTTACCGCCCGGAGTGGCCGCGTCCGGCTGTTGGACCTTCCCCTTCTTCTGGTACCGTCTTATCTCCGTGTCGTTAGGAGTTCTCTTTAGAGAGGACACAGCCGCCCCGACCGATTGTGACGACCCGAGGCCCGAGCAAACCAAAGCTCGAGGTGGCCACTCCTCGGAATCGCCTTCGGTCGCCGGTCAGTGTCCTCCACAGGGAGAGAAGTCCCGGCGGAGTCGCCAGTTTGTTGGCCAAATAGGGCCCGTTTCCCCCTGGAGCTTACCTAATTAC
>NW_020705642.1:0-1004 GCF_002925995.2 Terrapene triunguis
GGGGGGGGTACTCTCTAAAGCCTGTGGGGGTGAAGGAGCCAAAGGGGACACCGATTCTGGCATTACAACAGTGGGAGGGTTCTGGGGTTTAGCAGCCGTTACTACCGAGCCTGTCGGAGTCAAATGGCACTTGAGCAAAATATCAGTCCTATTTCTTAACACCATAAACGTATATGTTAACATACATTCCAAGGGTGTCCCAGCATATGTGCTTTGTCCGGACCCCATTATGCTCGTGTCTAATTAAACCTGGTCACGGGTTCGACCGACCCCCCTTGCGATCAAGATATCCTGGTCACGGGGTTTCCCCTTGCAGGAGTCTCGGTGCGGCTAGAGTCGGTTTAAGTCCTAGACCTGGTTTTTACAATTTTGGTTTCCAGCATATCATTAGTATGAAGAAAAACAGTACCCCTGCCAAGAATAAAAGCAAGCCCTGGGGCTTTTCTACGTCCCAGTAATTGTCCAGTGCGGCCCACAGACTAGGAAAGTTAGTGAAATTATTCATTAAACGTTGCCTGCTTTGTTATCATAACCACAAAACATTTGTCCATCTACAATACCTTCCCACACAGGGATTACCCAAATGGCCCAATTTACACTGCGGGGGCGTTATCCCTCAAACCCAAGAGGTAAACGCACTTACCGCCCAGAGTGGCCGCGTCCGGCTGTTGGACCTTCCCCTTCTTCTGGTACCGTCTTATCTCCGTGTCGTTAGGAGTTCTCTTTAGAGAGGACACAGCCGCCCCGACCGATTGTGACAACCCGAGGCCCGAGCAAACCAACAGCTCGAGGTGGCCACTCCTCGGAATCGCCTTCGGTCGCCGGTCAGTGTCCTCCACAGGGAGAGAAGTCCCGGCGGAGTCGCCAGTTTGTTAGCCAAATAGGGCTCGTTTCCCCCCGGAGCTTACCTAATTACACCAAGGAGGCACGGAGAGACATAAAGACAGGTACCAGGTTCTTTATTTGTCAGTCAGCTGAGAGGGTGCACCTCGGCTCGTGCCAGA
>NW_020705643.1:0-3140 GCF_002925995.2 Terrapene triunguis
GCATACAGTGGGCAAAGATCAAAGCATAGCAAATCCATATGATCCCAAGTCTCTAGACCTCATTTATGCTAGCATTTCCCTTCAAATTTCCCACCAAAGCATTACCATGCTGCAGTGGTACCACTGATAGCAATAGAGGGAGTGTTGATGTAGACAGGCTGCTGATGGTTGTCAGCAATTTAACTGTCTTAACTCTGCCCAGAACAGATGACATCTCACTGGGTGGATAACATATCCATATTGCTGTGTAAGGAGTGGAATATTCTTGAACTGGAATCACTACAATGTTTGTATTACTGTTAGCAAATTTTAGTAAGAAATAGTGTTCTGGAAAAGTCACATATATTTTGATGGGTATAAAAGAGACAGGGTTCTATAAAATTACTCTTAAAAATATTTGAGGCATTAAATAAAGAATGAGCTAGCTTCTGCCCATGACCATAGTATCTGAGCTCCCTCTCTTTTGGGGGTGAAAACTCTGCTTGGGAGGTTTTGGTTTTTGTGTTTTACGGGGTTTCATTAATTTTGGGGGGTAGCTGTTTGAGCAGATGAAGCTATTGTTGTGAATGTCAACCTTGTTATGGTAGAAAAGGTTTTTATGGAAAACAAGGCTTTGCAGTGTCTCCTTAAAAACCATGGAGGGATAATTGCTATGAATAGTCAGTTTAATTCAAACATAAATATTGGTTCAGCTGCATTCATGACAACATCTATGTGATTGCTGTCCACCAGTGTTTGAAATCGTGAGCTCTTCTATCAGGAATCCTCACAAAAAGTGCAATGAATATTCACTGAATGAGAATTTTGAATCTACCCTGTATTGTATTATTCACAATTTCAACTGAGTGGCATAATTGCTGCAGAGCCCAGGGCAATGGGAGCTGACTGCCTGAAGCTGAGAGAAGCTGCCATCAGGGTAAGCGGGAGAGGTGACGATGGACTTAGAGAACAGCATCATTGCAGCCACCTCCAAGGCTGCCAACAGGCCAACGGTATCCTGGGACAGGGTGACACTGCCTGGAACTGTCTAATCCAGACCAAGACTGTTGTCAGCTCTGATCTTTAGATTCAAAGGTCATCAGTCCAGCACCTTTCATCAGCATTTAAATTTAAAGTGGAAAAAGAAGAGAAATGTATGATTCAACTTAGGTATGACATGGCTAGAACAATATTTGACTCTATTACCCTTATTTATAAGTGTGTATTGGATGTACAGGTGCTGTGCTGATGAGCCTGGTATAAGGATTTGTACTGAATAGATTATCATGGAATATATTTTCTCCTGGTTAGTGTACTGTATACACTCTGTTTAACCCTTTGGGCTAAATACACCTGCCATGGTTCCACATGCAGAGCTTCTACATAATTCTGCTGGTATTTTGTGCAAAACTCCATGTCAGGATAGGCACTTAGAACTGCAAAAGAGTGGGGGAGAGGGAGGGAGGGGAACACATCAGTGAAGGAGGACTTCATTTGCAGTGGCATCTAACAGCTGTATATTGTCCTGGATGCTGCAGGAAGAAAGACAAGGCACCAGGAATGTGGTTTAACTAGGCAGCACCTTTATTAAGTAGCACACCTGGGAACTGTCTGGCAATACCTCATACAGTTCAGGTCCCCTTCCTTTGTAATCCCTTCCACCTGCTGGAGGGCTGCCAACAGCCACCCAGCCTGCTAATCTGGTCCGAGAAGCATTGCTGAGACCGCGCCGCTCTCCTTCATCTGAGGGTTGAGGGGATTGTCTCCTTGCTGTACCAGATGCTAGGAACCCTAATGCCATTACCTACCTCCTTTAGGAGATGCCTTCTCCCAATCAGCTTCCAGCTCTGGTTGATCAGGGAACTAGAAGCCTTATTGAACAATTATCTGTGCTGGGTACCTGCCAAATTGCCACAAAATTGTATTTTGCAACTTAAGCTACCCTTTGGGTCCCTGGATTGCTGAGACGAAGGCAAAACCCTCACACTGCCCAGGTTAATCTTGCAATAAGGAAAAATTCCTTCCCAGCCCCCAAAACATGACTAGTGGGATGCCCGAGCAAGGCCCAAAAGATCCAGTCCTACTCTAATCCCAAAGGAAGGAGGAGAACTTTCCTTTCTGCATAGAATGACCCTGCTCTGAGAATGTTTTATAATTCCTCCCATTAAGTGCATGGGAGCCAATGGGCTTTTGTTGTGCCCTTGTGTCCTACCAATTAGCCCAGAGTATTTCCCTCCTCAAGACCTTGAAGGGATTGCATGCCCCCATGCAATGGAGGGTGGGATGTACTCCTTGAAAAGGGACCAAGGGTTTTCTTTCCCTTGCTGGCCCAGACAAAGCCCCCAGCCAACTTCTAAGGCTGTGGGCAGGCGGGGTGCATTGTCTATAGCTCCACCCACACAACACTTTCCGCAAGTGTAAACCAACACCATTGGCAAAGTGCTATGTTGAGATGTGACAGCATTTTAGTGCTTTCTGAAACATTACTAAACTCAGAGTAACAGCAATAAAGCAATGCAAAAATAGAACTGTGAGCATTAGTGATTTTTATAATAGAGAGGCACCTAGGGACCCCCAATCAAGGATCAGAGTCCCATTGTAATGGGCTCTGTGCAAACGTAGGGGTTTTTTTTTGTTTTTTTTTTTAAAGGGTGAAATCATGGCCTCACTTAAGTCAATGGGGTCAAGATTTTACCCACAGCCCTGACCCCAGAGAGTTTAAAAGGTTTATGACAAGACACACAAGGTGGATGAAACAGGAAAGTAGGTGGAGAGAGAGTGAGGATGGAGTAATGGTAAAACAAGCATGTCTTTGGTGTAATAATTAGCATGCTCCAGTTGCCCTTGCCTACCCTTTGCCCTAGTAGTTGATTAGTAAGAAATGCATTTACATTTTATGTGACAGAACCTTGGCTCCATTGATTTAATATTAGGTTTTACTCATGGTGTACCAATATCACCCCTGATACAATGAGATATATATCAAGAACGTATTCAATGCCTTAATTTTAAGAACACAGTTAGCTTCTTATTCGAGCTGCAAGGGAATCTAAGATACTGTGGTGCTAGGCAGGAGTATTTACAAAGATAGGTGGAGAATATGGGTTAGCACTGTTGTTGGCCAAATAGGGCCCGTTTCCCCCTGGAGCTTACCTAATTAC
>NW_020705644.1:0-3193 GCF_002925995.2 Terrapene triunguis
GCATACAGTGGGCAAAGATCAAAGCATAGCAAATCCATATGATCCCAGGTCTCTAGACCTCATTTATGCTAGCATTTCCCTTCAAATTTCCCACCAAAGCATTACCCCATGCTGCAGCGGTACCACTGATAGCAATAGAGGGAGTGTTGATGTAGACAGGCTGCTGATGGTTGTCAGCAATTTAACTGTCTTGTCATCTGTTCTGGCAGAGTTATCTCACTGGGTGGATAACATATCCATATTGCTGTGTAAGGAGTGGAATATTCTTGAACTGGAATCACTACAATGTTTGTATTACTGTTAGCAAATTTTAGTAAGAAATAGTGTTCTGGAAAAGTCACATATATTTTGATGGGTATAAAACAGACAGGGTTCTATAAAATTACTCTTAAAAATATTTGAGGCATTAAATAAAGAATGAGCTAGCTTCTGCCCATGACCATAGTATCTGAGCTCCTTACACGGAAAGTCCATAGTAGTACATGGAGTCTCTTGCTCTTCTCTCTTTTGGGGGTGAAAACTCTGCTTGGGAGGTTTTGGTTTTTGTGTTTTACGGGATTTCATTAATTTTTGGGGGTAGCTGTTTGAGCAGATGAAGCTATTGTTGTGAATGTCAACCTTGTTATGGTAGAAAAGGTTTTTATGGAAAACAAGGCTTTGCAGTGTCTCCTTAAAAACCATGGAGGGATAATTGCTATGAATAGTCAGTTTAATTCAAACATAAATATTGGTTCAGCTGCATTCATGACAACATCTATGTGATTGCTGTCCACCAGTGTTTGAAATCGTGAGCTCTTCTATCAGGAATCCTCACAAAAAGTGCAATGCATATTCACTGAATGAGAATTTTGAATCTACCCTTGATTGTAATATTCACAATTTCAACTGAGTGGCATAATTGCTTCAGAGCCCAGGGCAATGGGAGCTGACTGCCTGAAGCTGAAAGAAGCTGCCATCAGGGTAAGCGGGAGAGGTGACGATGGACTTAGAGAACAGCATTATTGCAGCCACCTCCAAGGCTGCCAACAGGCCAACGGTATCCTGGGACAGGGTGACACTGCCTGGAACTGTCTAATCCAGACCAGGACTGTTGTCAGCTCTGATCTTTAGATTCAAAGGTCATCAGTCCAGCACCTTTCATCAGCATTTAAATTTAAAGTGGAAAAAGAAGAGAAATATATGATTCAACTTAGGTATGACATGGCTAGAACAATATTTAACTCTATTACCCTTATTTATAAGTGTGTATTGGATGTACAGGTGCTGTGCTGATGAGCCTGGTATAAGGATTTGTACTGAATAGATTATCATGGAATATATTTTCTCCTGGTTAGTGTACCGTATACACTCTGTTTAACCCTTTGGGCTAAATACACCTGCCATGGTTCCACATGCAGAGCTTCTACATAATTCTGCTGGTATTTTGTGCAAAACTCCATGTCAGGATAGGCACTTAGAACTGCAAAAGGGTGGGGGAGAGGGAGGGAGGGGGAACACATCAGTGAAGGAGGACTTCACTTGCAGTGGCATCTAACAGCTGTATATTGTCCTGGATGCTGCAGGAAGAAAGACAAGGCACCAGGAATGTGGTTTAAATAGGCAGCACCTTTATTAAGTAGCACACCTGGGAACTGTCTGGCAATACCTCATACAGTTCAGGTCCCCTTCCTTTGTAATCCATTCCACCTGCTGGAGGGCTGCCAACAGCCACCCAGCCTGCTAATCTGGTCCGAGAAGCATTGCTGAGACCGCACCGCTCTCCTTCATCTGAGGGTTGAGGGGGTTGTCTCCTTGCTGTACCAGATGCTAGGAACCCTAATGCCATTACCTACCTCCTTTAGGAGATGCCTTCTCCCAATCAGCTTCCAGCTCTGGTTTATCAGGGAACTAGAAGCCTTATTGAACAATTATCTGTGCTGGGTACCTGCCAAATTGCCACAAAATTGTATTTTGCAACTTAACCTACCCTTTGGGTCCCTGGATTGCTGAGAGGAAGGCAAAACCCTCACACTGCCCAGGTTAATTTTGCAATAAGGAAAAATTCCTTCCCAGCCCCCAAAACATGACTAGTGGGATGCCCGAGCAAGGCCCAAAAGATCCAGTCCTACTCTAATCCCAAAGGAAGGAGGAGAACTTTCCTTTCTGCATAGAATGACCCTGCTCTGAGAATGTTTTATAATTCCTCCCATTAAGTGCATGGGAGCCAATGGGCTTTTGTTGTGCCCTTGTGTCCTACCAATTAGCCCAGAGTATTTCCCTCCTCAAGACCTTGAAGGGATTGCATGCCCCCATGCAATGGAGGGTGGGATGTACTCCTTGAAAAGGGACCAAGGGCTTTCTTTCCCTTGCTGGCTCAGACAAAGCCCCCAGCCAACTTCTAAGGCTGTGGGCAGGCGGGGTGCATTGTCTGTAGCTCCACCCACACAACACTTTCCGCAAGTGTAAACCAACACCACTGGCAAAGTGCTATGTTGAGATGTGACAGCATTTTAGTGCTTTCTGAAACATTACTAAACTCAGAGTAACAGCAATAAAGCAATGCAAAAATAGAACTGTGAGCATTAGTGATTTTTATAATAGAGGGGCATCTAGGGACCCCCAATCAAGGATCAGAGTCCCATTGTAATGGGCTTTGTGCAAACGTAGGGTTTTGTTTTGTTTTTTTTAAAGGATGAAATCATGGCCTCACTTAAGTCAATGGGGTCAAGATTTCACCCACAGCCCTGACCCCAGAGAGTTTAAAAGGTTTATGACAAGACACACAAGGTGGATGAAACAGAAAAGTAGGTGGAGAGAGAGTGAGGATGGAGTAATGGTAAAACAAGCATGTCTTTGGTGTAATAATTAGCATGCTCCAGTTGCCCTTGCCTACCCTTTGCCCTAGTAGTTGATTAGTAAGAAATGCATTTACATTTTATGTGACAGAACCTTGGCTCCATTGATTTAATATTAGGTTTTACTCATGGTGTACCAATATCACCCCTGATACAATGGGATATATATCAAGAACATATTCAATGCCTTAATTTTAAGAACACAGTTAGCTTCTTATTCAAGCTGCAAGGGAATCTAAGATACTGTGGTGCTAGGCAGAAGTATTTACAAAGGTAGGTGGAGAATATGGGTTAGCACTGTTGAGAATGACCATTTACATAATTTCTGCAATATATATTATTATGCATTATTGATTCTG
>NW_020705645.1:0-3155 GCF_002925995.2 Terrapene triunguis
GTGTGGAGTTTCCAGGGGATCTGCAGAGCACTTGATATCTTTTGAACCACTTGAGATGTGAAGTGTGTTCCATTGTCAGATTCCATCCACTGAGGAAGGCCGAAGCGAGGAATGATCTCCTTAACAAACTTAAGAGCCACTGTCTTGGCAGTGTTGTTGCGACATGGGAAGGCCTCAGGCCGCCCGCTGAATCGATCCACTAAGACGAGAAGGTACCTGTACCCTTGAGTCCTGGGAAACTCAGTAAAGTCTATTTGCCACACTAATCCTGGGCCTGGGGTAGGTTCCAGGGTGGCTGGTGGCACTGCTACTCCTGGTCGAGGGTTATTCTTTTGGCAAATTAAACATTCAGCTTGTACCTGTGATGCTAGGGGTTTAAGTCCAGAGGTTAGAAAATATTTATTCATGAGCTGGATAAGAGCCTCTCTGCCTGCGTGTGTGGTTTGATGCAGTTTCTGCAACACTGGTTGAATCAGGCCCTTGGGCAGGAGGATTTTTCCCTCTGTGGAATAAAGCCATCCCTCTTTTTCCTGGAGACCGAGACTGTCAGCCAGGTTTCTGTCCTCTTGGGAGTACTGAGGGGCTGCAAGCTCACCCACTGATGGGATGAGGGCATGCATTTGGGCATTCTCCTCTGTTGGTGATTTCAGGATAGCAGCTCGCTTAGTTTCCTTGTCTGCTCTGGCATTGCCCTTGATTACATCTTGATCTTCCCTCTGATGGGCTTTGCAATGTACCACTGCTACTGCTGAGGGGAGTTGTACTGCTTCTAAAAGCCGGCGTGAGCATGCAATACCCCAAAAGCATACTTTGAATCAGTAAAAATATTAACCCGTTTGTCTTTTGCCAGCTCAAGGGCACGGGTCAGGGCCACTAGTTCAGCAAGCTGGGCAGATGTTCCTGCCGGTAAACTCTTAGCTTCCACGGTATCATGAAGAGACACAATAGCATAACTAGCCCCCCTTTGCCCATCCACAACAGTACTACTTCCATCTGTATACCATTCCAAGTCAGCATTTGGGAGTGGCTGATTTTTTTTTTAGATCTGGGCGGCTAGAATACTGAACATCTATGATTTCTAAACAGTCATGTTCCTGCTTTTTTGTCTTTGGTAGCAGTGTAGTTGGATTAAGGGAGGGACAGATCTGTAGGGTGACTTCAGGATTCTCTAACAGCTTCGCCTGGTACCGAGCAACCCGAGCCTGTGTGAGCCAAAGACCACCCTTAGTGTCCAGCAAGGCTTGGACCATATGGGGAACATATACACTTGCACAGTTCCTCCCAGTGTCAGCTTTTCCGCTTCCCCAAGTACTAGAGCAGTAGCTGCGACCGCCCTCAAACAGGCTGGCCATCCCCTTGAAACTTGATCCAGTTGCTTAGAAAAGTATGCCACAGGACGCTTCCAGGCACCTAATAGCTGAAATGCCCTGTCCGCTTCTGGGGACCGGTGAAAGGGGTCATGTTCCGCTCCCTTAACACATTTATACAGAGGTTTAGCCCACAGTCCAAACTTTGGAATCCATATTCTGCAAAAGCCTGCCATGCCCAGGAATGCCCTAAGCCGTTTGCTGGGGATGGGAACTTGGCAGATAGCCTCCTTCCTTTCGTTTGAGAGCTGTCTCTCTCTCTGCCTGATGTGAAATCCCAGATATTGAACCTCTGAAAGCGCAATTTGGGCTTTGCTTTGAGATACCCTGTATCCTCGCAGTCCAATAAAGTTTAGGAGACTCACAGTAGCTCTGAGACAAGGGATTAGATCCACATCAGCAATTAGCAAGTCATCTACATATTACAGCAAGAGGGCTTTGTCTGAATTATCCCACTCCTCCAAGTCTCTGGCCAAAGCCTGTTCGAACAGAGTGGGGGAATTTTTAAATCCTTGAGCCAATACTGTTCAACAAAACTGCTTTTTAACCCTTCTGTTGTCCTCATTATGCCTTGCAGTATTTTGCAGATCTCACTTGCTTGGGCACATTCAGGCCCCCCCTTTTTCTTGGTTGTCAGCGAAGTCTTGGCTATGAACAATGTCCTTGGACTGAGGCCAGCTGTATTTTCCTCTCAGTTAACTCATTCTGTGAACATAACTTCTGTGCAAAGCTTTGAAGCAACAAACCAGGACAAGCACACTCACTTCTGAGGATTCCACTCTGTACAACCTCTGGTGTCTAATAGCTTTCCCTTTTTAAACCTTAAATGCCTTCTCTCTTTACCAGATCTTTTATCTGCTATTTTGTTACCCAAAAACAAATTCAAATCTTTTATTTTCCTGGCTTTGACTACCCTGCTGCAGCCACAACCTTTGGTCTTTAGTTAAAACATTTTAAATCTTGTAAAGCGTTAAGTCACCTTAAGGATTAAATGCTAAATACCTTAAACAACACTAGTTTCCTGTGTCTGGCAAAAGTATTCTCAGTTTTACAACTTTAAAACAATACCAATTCATCTCAAACTTATAAAACACAGATTGTATACAGCAGGAGTGTTCTTCAGCAAATTAGACTAACGTATTCATAGTTGAATAATTCCACTTAAATAACCTCTTGCCTGGATTACTTACAGACATTCCTACCAAGTTTCACTGCTTGATTCCCTCTAGCAACTACAGAGTTAACTTCTCACTCTCTTTTCTTAAATCACTTGCTTGTCTCCCAAAACGACACCCAATCAACTCAGATTTTACCATTCCAATTATTGTCCTGGGGATTTGAAATCCCCATGCTTATAATTAGTTACTCTTTTCCTTCCACTATGCCCTCAAAGTTTCCAACCTGTTTTCCAATCTCTCTGTCTGTTGCCTGCCCGCTTGGGCCCGATCCTGCTTTTCTTGCTGAACCGTCCCTTCCATGGGCACCGGCTTTTTTTTCACTACCAATTTAGCTAGGAGGGTGGGTTTCTCAACTAGCCCCCACCCTTCCTGGTCTCTTCCCTTAAACATTCTTACTCATAAGGCTACCCGAGTCCTCCCTCGTGAGGCTTATGGCTAGCTAGACAACCTTCAAAGATAGAAATGAACTTGCTTGGATTCGTTGAGAATTCTCCTGCCTCTGCCTTAAAAGCAGCCAGATGTTAAAAGCAACATGACACAAGATCCTGTGTTCCTGGACGGGCTAACACACTCTCCGTAATCAATGGATACAATCCCACCAAGGGGGGGG
>NW_020705646.1:0-4023 GCF_002925995.2 Terrapene triunguis
TGTGGGTGAAACAGTAGGTAACAGAAGAATTGCCTCTGTGAGAAAAAGAGAGGCTGTGAGAGACCCTAAACCTAAACCCATATTATAATTACCACAACCCAAATACCCAGAAGATAACAAGAATTATTGACACTAAACAAGTCAAAAAAATAACAAGACCAAATACATAGACCAGGTCGGCTTTCTGTGAGAAAATAAAACCAATGCTCAGGGTTCTCGCGGGGAGTATGCTGTGACTGTTCAGAGAGATCACAACGTATTCCCAGTGATCCTTACTGTCTTTTGAATAACAGCTTAAGTCCCAAATAGTCGTTAGCAGTCTTCTTCGCAGGCTGGACAGTCCACTGTTCAGGAATGGGCACTGCTTTCAGTCGAGAGTGATGAATCCAGTTCTTGTGTCCTTCGACCTTTGCCACTGTATGGGTGACAAGCAGGACGGTGTGGGGTCCCTTCCACTTCTCTTGGAGGGGCTCGTCCTTCCAGGTCCGCACGAGAACGGAGTCACCAGGCTGCAGGGAGTGGACCGGAGTATCCAGCAAAAGAGGCTGTGAATCTTTGGTGTGCCTGTGAAGAAAAGAAAGAACAGCAGACAGAGGGCACATGTACTGAGACAAGAAACCATACCCCACTTCCCATTCCCCTGCCAGAACTGGGGTACCATTCATAGGCCATGCTCTTCCAAACATAATCTCGAAGGGACTAAGCCCTATCCTGCCCTTAGGGAGAGCACGAATGCAAAATAACACAAGGGGCAAGGCATCAGGCCACTTAAGAGAGGCCTCCTGACAGACTTTTGAGAGGTGTCGCTTGAGTGTCTGATTTGTGCGTTCCACTACTCCACTGGCTTGTGGTCGCCAGGGTGTGTGGAGTTTCCAGGGGATCTGCAGAGCACTTGATATCTTTTGAACCACTTGAGATGTGAAGTGTGTTCCATTGTCAGATTCCATCCACTGAGGAAGGCCGAAGCGAGGAATGATCTCCTTAACAAACTTAAGAGCCACTGTCTTGGCAGTGTTGTTGCGACATGGGAAGGCCTCAGGCCGCCCGCTGAATCGATCCACTAAGACTAGAAGGTACCTGTACCCTTGAGTCCTGAGAAACTCAGTAAAGTCTATTTGCCACACTAATCCTGGGCCTGGGGTAGGTTCCAGGGTGGCTGGTGGCACTGCTACTCCTGGTCGAGGGTTATTCTTTTGGCAAATTAAACATTCAGCTTGTACCTGTGATGCTAGGGGTTTAAGTCCAGAGGTTAGAAAATATTTATTCATGAGCTGGATAAGAGCCTCTCTGCCTGCGTGTGTGGTTTGATACAGTTTCTGCAACACTGGTTGAATCAGGCCCTTGGGCAGGAGGATTTTTCCCTCTGTGGAATAAAGCCATCCCTCTTTTTCCTGGAGACCGAGACTGTCAGCCAGGTTTCTGTCCTCTTGGGAGTACTGAGGGGCTGCAAGCTCACCCACTGATGGGATGAGGGCATGCATTTGGGCATTCTCCTCTGTTGGTGATTTCAGGATAGCAGCTCGCTTAGTTTCCTTGTCTGCTCTGGCATTGCCCTTGATTACATCTTGATCTTCCCTCTGATGGGCTTTGCAATGTACCACTGCTACTGCTGAGGGGAGTTGTACTGCTTCTAAAAGCCGGCGTGAGCATGCAATACCCCAAAAGCATACTTTGAATCAGTAAAAATATTAACCCGTTTGTCTTTTGCCAGCTCAAGGGCATGGGTCAGGGCCACTAGTTCAGCAAGCTGGGCAGATGTTCCTGCCGGTAAACTCTTAGCTTCCACGGTATCATGAAGAGACACAATAGCATAACTAGCCCCCCTTTGCCCATCCACAACAGTACTACTTCCATCTGTATACCATTCCAAGTCAGCATTTGGGAGTGGCTGATTTTTTTTTTAGATCTGGGCGGCTAGAATACTGAACATCTATGATTTCTAAACAGTCATGTTCCTGCTTTTTTGTCTTTGGTAGCAGTGTAGTTGGATTAAGGGAGGGACAGATCTGTAGGGTGACTTCAGGATTCTCTAACAGCTTCGCCTGGTACCGAGCAACCCGAGCCTGTGTGAGCCAAAGACCACCCTTAGTGTCCAGCAAGGCTCGGACCATATGGGGAACATATACACTTGCACAGTTCCTCCCAGTGTCAGCTTTTCCGCTTCCCCAAGTACTAGAGCAGTAGCTGCGACCGCCCTCAAACAGGCTGGCCATCCCCTTGAAACTTGATCCAGTTGCTTAGAAAAGTATGCCACAGGACGCTTCCAGGCACCTAATAGCTGAAATGCCCTGTCCGCTTCTGGGGACCGGTGAAAGGGGTCATGTTCCGCTCCCTTAACACATTTATACAGAGGTTTAGCCCACAGTCCAAACTTTGGAATCCATATTCTGCAAAAGCCTGCCATGCCCAGGAATGCCCTAAGCCGTTTGCTGGGGATGGGAACTTGGCAGATAGCCTCCTTCCTTTCGTTTGAGAGCTGTCTCTCTCTCTGCCTGATGTGAAATCCCAGATATTGAACCTCTGAAAGCGCAATTTGGGCTTTGCTTTGAGATACCCTGTATCCTCGCAGTCCAATAAAGTTTAGGAGACTCACAGTAGCTCTGAGACAAGGGATTAGATCCACATCAGCAATTAGCAAGTCATCTACATATTACAGCAAGAGGGCTTTGTCTGAATTATCCCACTCCTCCAAGTCTCTGGCCAAAGCCTGTTCGAACAGAGTGGGGGAATTTTTAAATCCTTGAGCCAATACTGTTCAACAAAACTGCTTTTTAACCCTTCTGTTGTCCTCATTATGCCTTGCAGTATTTTGCAGATCTCACTTGCTTGGGCACATTCAGGCCCCCCCCTTTTTCTTGGTTGTCAGCGAAGTCTTGGCTATGAACAATGTCCTTGGACTGAGGCCAGCTGTATTTTCCTCTCAGTTAACTCATTCTGTGAACATAACTTCTGTGCAAAGCTTTGAAGCAACAAACCAGGACAAGCACACTCACTTCTGAGGATTCCACTCTGTACAACCTCTGGTGTCTAATAGCTTTCCCTTTTTAAACCTTAAATGCCTTCTCTCTTTACCAGATCTTTTATCTGCTATTTTGTTACCCAAAAACAAATTCAAATCTTTTATTTTCCTGGCTTTGACTACCCTGCTGCAGCCACAACCTTTGGTCTTTAGTTAAAACATTTTAAATCTTGTAAAGCGTTAAGTCACCTTAAGGATTAAATGCTAAATACCTTAAACAACACTAGTTTCCTGTGTCTGGCAAAAGTATTCTCAGTTTTACAACTTTAAAACAATACCAATTCATCTCAAACTTATAAAACACAGATTGTATACAGCAGGAGTGTTCTTCAGCAAATTAGACTAACGTATTCATAGTTGAATAATTCCACTTAAATAACCTCTTGCCTGGATTACTTACAGACATTCCTACCAAGTTTCACTGCTTGATTCCCTCTAGCAACTACAGAGTTAACTTCTCACTCTCTTTTCTTAAATCACTTGCTTGTCTCCCAAAACGACACCCAATCAACTCAGATTTTACCATTCCAATTATTGTCCTGGGGATTTGAAATCCCCATGCTTATAATTACTTACTCTTTTCCTTCCACTATGCCCTCAAAGTTTCCAACCTGTTTTCCAATCTCTCTGTCTGTTGCCTGCCCGCTTGGGCCCGATCCTGCTTTTCTTGCTGAACCGTCCCTTCCATGGGCACCGGCTTTTTTTTTCACTACCAATTTAGCTAGGAGGGTGGGTTTCTCAACTAGCCCCCACCCTTCCTGGTCTCTTCCCTTAAACATTCTTACTCATAAGGCTACCCGAGTCCTCCCTCGTGAGGCTTATGGCTAGCTAGACAACCTTCAAAGATAGAAATGAACTTGCTTGGATTCGTTGAGAATTCTCCTGCCTCTGCCTTAAAAGCAGCCAGATGTTAAAAGCAACATGACACAAGATCCTGTGTTCCTGGACGGGCTAACATAACACACTCTCCGTAATCAATGGATACAATCCCACCAAGGGGGGGG
>NW_020705647.1:0-1534 GCF_002925995.2 Terrapene triunguis
AGGTGCCACAGGACCCTCTGTTGCTTTTTACAGATTCAGACTAACACGGCTACCCCTCTGATTAGATGCTTTTGAAAATTTTATCCCTAGTCATTTCATGTCCAAAAGTACAGAGAAATTGGAGAAGCAGAAAAATTTAAAATCCCCCCCTTGAGCACCGGTACAGGCTCTTTACAAGTGAAAATCTGTAGCTCGAGGTCCATCGACATCTTCAAAATGCCAGACTTATCATGGCAAATTCCACTCCCCTGTACGCGTTTACCCCACCCATGTGACCGATTCTCATTTGGGGGACTCTTTTCCCCAGGTGGTGTGAAGAGAAATTACTTCAGACTAATTCATTTTAGAAATTTTATGCAGAAAAAGAATCCCTCATAAGAACGTAAGAGCGGCCATAGTGGGTCAGACCAAAGGTCCATCTAGCCCAGTATCCTGTCTTTCAACAATGGCCAATGCCAGGTGACCCAGAGGAAATGAACAGAACAGGGTAATCATCAAGTGATCCATTCCCTGTCGCTCATTCCCAGCTTCTGGCAAACAGAGGTTAGGGACACCATCCCTGCCCATCCTGGCTAATAGCCATTGATGGACCTATCCTCCATGAATTTATCTAGTTCTTTTTTGAACCCTCTTATAGTCAATTTTTTAGCCTCTAGCATGGGATGAAATCCTCCTCCTCCCCCCAGGGAATAGGGAATTAAGAGGAATAGAACCATTTCTGCCTATACTGACAAGGAACATCATCTATTGCTTTGAAATGTACGGAAGAGACTATTTTGTCAATAGATCCTGATAAAAGGGATCCCTGAAAAAGAAAGAGAAGCAGTGAGGGCTGAGGGACAGGGAGTAGGCATGGAGGAGGAGCATTTCATCCCATGCTAGAGGCTAAAAAATTGACTATAAGAGGGTTCAAAAAAGAACTAGATAAATTCATGGAGGATAGGTCCATCAATGGCTATTAGCCAGGATGGGCAGGGATGGTGTCCCTAACCTCTGTTTGCCAGAAGCTGAGAATGAGCGACAGGGAATGGATCACTTGATGATTACCCTGTTCTGTTCATTTCCTCTGGGTCACCTGGCATTGGCCATTGTTGAAAGACAGGATACTGGGCTAGATGGACCTTTGGTCTGACCCACTATGGCCGCTCTTACGTTCTTATGAGGGATTCTTTTTCTGCATAAAATTTCTAAAATGAATTAGTCTGAAGTAATTTCTCTTCACACCACCTGGGGAAAAGAGTCCCCCAAATGAGAATCGGTCACATGGGTGGGGTAAACGCGTACAGGGGAGTGGAATTTGCCATGATAAGTCTGGCATTTTGAAGATGTCGATGGACCTCGAGCTACAGATTTTCACTTGTAAAGAGCCTGTACCGGTGCTCAAGGGGGGGATTTTAAATTTTTCTGCTTCTCCAATTTCTCTGTACTTTTGGACATGAAATGACTAGGGATAAAATTTTCAAAAGCATCTAATCAGAGGGGTAGCCGTGTTAGTCTGAATCTGTAAAAAGCAACAGAGGGTCCTGTGGCACCT
>NW_020705648.1:0-2035 GCF_002925995.2 Terrapene triunguis
GGGGTGGGGAATGGGATCGGGGCCTTTCCCCTCTAGGGGGCGCTGGCTCCGATCTGGCCTGTTTTTAGCTGCAGCCTGGCCTGACCCGTTAATTACCACATGGGGGGAGGCCCCGTTCTTTGGAGGAGGGGGCGAGGGAGGTAACCGACTCTGCAGGCTGAACGCTCGTGCTCAGTAAGGCTACGTCTTCACTACCCGCCGATCCGGCGGGTAGCAATCGGTTTATCGGGGATCGACTTACCGCGTCTCGTGAGGACGCGGTAAAATCGATCCTTGATGGCTCTACCGTCGACTCCGGAACTCCACCTCGACAAGAGGTGGTAGCGGAGTCGGCGGCAGCGCGGCAGCGGTCGACTTTCCCGCGTCCTCACCGCCAGGTAAGCCAACCTAAAATACGCAACTTCAGCTACGGTATTCACGTAGCTGAAGTTGCGTATCTTAGGTCGGAAGTCCGCTGTAGTGTAGACCTAGCCTAAGAGAAGTAAATAGGTTTCAGAGTAGCAGCCGTGTCAGTCTGTATCCGCAAAAAGGACAGGAGTCCTTGTGGCACCTTAGAGACTAACACATTTATTTCAGCATCCGCGAATCAGTGGATATAAATAGGATAAGTGAATAGGGCAGCCGGCTGCAAAGACCGGACGTCTGAGCCAGCTACGAGAAGTGGGAGAACCCACAGGGCATCACTGACAGTGAACAGACCCCAAGGACTGTCACCGGCTCACAGATCGTGCCCACTCCTGGCCCCGTGCGGTCCGTAGGGGGTGCCCTCTTCAGTGCGACAGCCCTCGGGGGTCCACTCTCTCCCGGGCCAGGCCCCTCCACCTCCTGGAGCCGCACCTCTCTGAGCCTGAGCACGTCTGTCTCTGCCGTGGGCCCCCTCACGGAGTCCCCTCGCTCTGGGTCCCCGGGGCCTCCACTACCAGAGGGAATAATGCTTCACCCACCCTGTTCTCTAGACCGGAGCGACTCTCAGCCGGCGTAACACAGGAGGGTTTATTGAGGGTTGAACACAGCGCAGGAAACTCTCAGGGCCTCAGGCCTGGCCTCCCTCAGCCCAGCACATCCCAGTCTCTCTGCACCCAGGTGGGCTCTGCCTGCTCCCGCTCTCCAGCCCAGAGTCCCCCTGCTTCCCAGCTGGGCATCTGAGATCACCGGCCCCAAGCCCCGCCTCTGTCCATTGTCTTCTCTCCAGGTAAACAGGGTCGTAAACCGGGGCCTCCTCTCCTGCTTCTGTCCTCTGGCTGGAACCGGCTGGTTAGGTCACTGGGTCCTCTCCCCGCAGCCCATTGTCCGCCCACTGGCCAGAACCGGCTGCGACTCCTCAGCTGGGCCTCTGGGTCACCAGGTCACCAGTTGTTAGGGTTCCCCATCTCCAGGCCGGTGTCCGGGGGTCCCGCCTGCCAGGCGAGGTCACACCTGGTCCTCTGCACCAACAAACCCTCTCCCACCAACTTGTGAAACATGCAGCACACGGGGAAACTGAGGCGCGCACACACTATTCATGTAAAACGCCACCAAAATCCCCACTTCGTCCCATGAGCCAGCTGCCCTCTGCAGGAATTGTGGTCTAACAGGGCAGAAAGCTACAAACTAGGAAACCCCCTTAACCCCTCCCCGAAAATCCCCACAAGGTTTGGACGTCTGGTGCGTTGCCAGACAAAGAATTCCATCTGAATTTAGAAACGATAGTGGGGAAGAAACACGGATTGGAATCTGTAAGGCAGAGACTCACTGTAGCCTTGAAAAATAAGCGTAAGAAATGCACACTATTGCAAACTATGCCCATGGCTGTTACCTGGTTAAGACAACACACCACAAAATTGGCGGGG
This sequence comes from Terrapene triunguis, assembly GCF_002925995.2. Taxonomy (NCBI): domain Eukaryota; kingdom Metazoa; phylum Chordata; order Testudines; family Emydidae; genus Terrapene; species Terrapene triunguis. Next base: position 1,830 of record NW_020705648.1, read on the forward strand.
CAAGTAACAGAAACAAACCAAGAGTTCAAAGAAGCCGGAGAAGCCACGGAGGCCTGGGACGGGCTCCCGCTCTCCTAGCCGGGGGGCAGCAGTCCGGAGACAGCGAGCCCGGGAACAGAATAAAACATTGGCAAAAGCTGTAAAAAACCCTGCAAAACGCGAGCTGTGCCATCCCCCTGTTATAAATATTGGTGGTGAACAGGAGG
>NW_020705649.1:0-1740 GCF_002925995.2 Terrapene triunguis
GTGGGGAATGGGATCGGGGCCTTTCCCCTCTAGGGGGCGCTGGCCCCAAGCTGGCCTGTTTTTAGCTGCAGCCTGGCCTGACCCGTTAATTACCACATGGGGGGAGGCCCCGTTCTTTGGAGGAGGGGGCGAGGGAGGTAACCGACTCCGCAGGCTGAACGCTCGTGCTCAGTAAGAGAAGTAAAAAGGTTTCAGAGTAGCAGCCGTGTTAGTCTGTATCCGCAAAAAGGACAGGAGTCCTTGTGGCACCTTAGAGACTAACACATTTATTTCAGCATCCGCGAATCAGTGGATATAAATAGGATAAGTGAATAGGGCAGCCGGCTGCAAAGCCCGGACGTCTGAGCCAGCTACGAGAAGTGGGAGAACCCACAGGGCATCACTGACAGTGAACAGACCCCAAGGACTGTCACGAGCTCACAGATCGTGCCCACTCCTGGCCCCGTGCGGTCCGTAGGGGGTCCCCCCTTTCAGTGCGACAGCCCTCGGGGGTCCACTCTCTCCCGGGCCAGGCCCCTCCACCTCCTGGAGCCGCACCTCTCTGAGCCTGAGCACGTCTGTCTCTGCCGTGGGCCCCCTCAGGGAGTCCCCTCGCTCTGGACCCCCGGGGCCTCCACTACCAGAGGGAATAATGCTTCACCCACCCTGTTCTCTAGACCGGAGCGACTCTCAGCCGGCGTAACACAGGAGGGTTTATTGAGGGTTGAACACAGCAGAGGAAACTCTCAGGGCCTCAGGCCTGGCCTCCCTCAGCCCAGCACATCCCAGTCTCCCTGCATCCAGGTGGGCTCTGCCTGCTCCCCCTCTCCAGCCCGGAGCCCCCCTGCTCCCAGCTGGGCATCTGAGATCCCCGGCCACAGACCCCACCTCTGTCCATTGTCTTCTCTCCAGGGAAACAGGGTTGTAAACCGGGGCCTCCTCTCCTGCTTCTGTCCTCTAGCTGGAACCGGCTGGTTAGGTCACTGGGTCCTCACTCTGCAGCCCATTGTCCCCCCACTGGCCAGAACCGACTGCGTCTCCTCAGCTGGGCCGGGCCTCTTAGTCACCAGGTCACCAGTTGTTAGGATTCCCCATCTCCAGGCCGTTGTCCGGGGGTCCCGGCTGCCAGGTGAGGTCACACCTGGTCCTCTGCACCAACAAACCCTCTCCCACCACCTTGTGAAACATACAGCACACGGGGAAACTGAGGCGCACACACGCTATTCATGTAAAACGCCACCAAAATCCCCAACTTCGTCCCATGAGCCAGCTGCCCTCTGCAGGAATCGTGGTCTAACAGGGCAGAAAGCTACAAACTAGGAAACCCCCTTAACACCTCCCCGAAAATCCCCACAAGGTTTGGATGTCTGGTGCGTTGCCAGACAAAGAATTCCATCTGAATTTAGAAACGATAGTGGGGAAGAAACACGGATTGGAATCTGTAAGGCAGAGACTCACTGTAGCCTTGAAAAATAAGCGTAAGAAATGCACACTATTGCAAACTATGCCCATGGCTGTTACCTGGTTAAGACAACACACCACAAAATTGGCGGGGCAAGTAACAGAAACAAACCAAGAGTTCAAAGAAGCCGGAGAAGCCACAGAGGCCTGGGACGGGCTCCCGCTCTCCTAGCTGGGGGGCAGCAGTCCGGAGACAGCGAGCCCGGGAACAGAATAAAACATTGGCAAAAGCTGTAAAAAACCCTGCAAAACCCGAGCTGTGCCATCCCCCTGTTATAAATATTGGTGGTGAACAGGAGG
>NW_020705650.1:0-3634 GCF_002925995.2 Terrapene triunguis
ATTGTTACTTGTATCTGGATTTCAATAAACAAACAAATATGAAAAAACGTTAAACACAAGTTAATCATATGCACTCATCAGCACTTAATGGAAAATAGGTATCATTAATTCACATGGTTTTTCTAATAAAGTCAGTGTTATTTTTGGCACTGCATTTCTTCAGCCAATTTTTCGTAGTTGGGAGAGTAGGATGATATTCCCGTTCGTAAGCAATCGTCAAGATGGGCATCTGTAAGCCGGGATCTGTATTTTGATTTTATGATGTTCATTGTTGAAAACAGAACTTCGCATAGATAAGTGGAAGCGAAATAAGATTTTATTTTGTATGCTACATTTTTTAAGGCAGGGAACTTTTTTCGGTCAACCAGATTCCAAAAGTTTTCATCTGTTGCGCAGGATTTTAGAACAATATCATTTTGAAGGTCCAAAATCTCCAGTTTCACGTCTTCTGTTCTTACTTGAATGAGACTCACAATTGATGTAGCCATTTCTGTTACCTCTATTTGGCAAGTAAAAGGATTCACAAGAAAGGCAACTACAGGCTCAATGATGGTGAACTGTTGAAATCTCTTTTCAAATTGTTCCAGAAGTGTTTGAATGTGGATGGTGATGGGTTAAAATCACTGTCACATACCATTTTCTTCATACTTTGTCTTCATATGTGACATCCACAAGATCAGTTTTGCTTTGAATGATTTTACAGAACCTATCATTTGAGCCACATGTTTGTCTTTTCCCTGGAGCTCAAGATGTAAAATGTTCAATTTGTCAGTGATGTCAGCAAGAAAAGCCAAGTCCATTAACCAGCTGGAGTCTTCTAGTTGCTCCAAGTTCTGATTTGTGGACTTCAGAAATTCTTTGATCTCTTCAATTAGGCTTAAAAAACATGCAAGAACTTTACCTTTGCTCAGCCATCGTACTTCTGTGTGCAAGATAAGATCAGATTGTTTATCATCAACATCTTCCAACAGGGCCTTAAAAATTCTGGCTGCATAAGTGCTAAAAAATCTCTTCTTTCTCCCACTTGGGATGAGCAGCACAGCTATTCATTCTGGAATCACTGGCCTGGGCTGCAACTGAAGTTGTACCACAAAGGGTGAAGTTAGGGAGAACACACCCAGAGCCCACACAAACAGAGCAAGGCATCATGTACTCTTTGAAAATGCTCTCTCAGGCCCTTGGTCCTGCCGCAGAAACCACTTACAGTTTGAAAAGGCACTGGTGGTCAAGCGTGACCCTTTCATCTATGTATTACATCCAGCATCTCATAGTTCAAGTGATCAGAAATCCTACAATCTTTAGACCTGTAGAGAGAAATGCAGACATTCCTGGGATGATCTCAAGGGGCTGGTCTACACTGCGGGGGGGATCGATCTAAGATACGCAACTTCAGCTACGTGAATAGCGTAGCTGAAGTCGAAGTATCTTAGATCGATTTACCTTGGGTCCTCACGGCGCGGGATCGACGGCCGCGACTCCCCCGTCGACTCCGCTACCGCTGCTCGCTCTGGTGGAGTTCCGGAGTCGATGGGGCGCGCGTTCGGGGATTGATATATGGCGTCTTAACGAGACGCGAGATATCGATCCCTGATAAATCGATCGCTGCCTGCCGATAAGGCGGGTAGTCTGGACGTACCCAAGGAATTGTCACATATTTAAGCTGACTTTTGACTATCAGTAAGTCAGAAATTAAGTTTGATAAATGATCTGCTAGTGGTATCGAGAATCGTTGGAAATAGTGCTATTATAGCTCTCGGATGCAGAGTAAATATCACTATGTTGCAGTTGAAGGGAATAAAAACTCCTTTTCCTGGTGTGTGTCAAGATAATAGCTGCAGTTACACAGTGTTAGTGTAAACTACTTCTTACGTAATCAAAGTGAAAATTAGGGAATCTGAGATATATTAACAATTGTGATAGACCCAGGCCAGTTGGGTACAGCAGAATAGCAGAAGGCAGATATACTGGCCACTGGATTAACAGTTTTCTGTTCCCTGACTGACCAGAGCAGGGGCTGCTCCAGGCTAATGAGAACATCTGACTCCAATTAACCTGCAAAGAGTCAGGTGAGGCCATTAAGCTAATGTGACCACCTGACTCTAATTAAGGCCCCTCTGATACTATAAAAAGGGCTCACTTCAGTCAGGTGGAGGAGAGCCAGGGAGCCAGAGGAGAGGCAGTGTGGCTGAAGGGCTGGTTAATGAAGGCACCCTCAAGTTATTGGGGTTATATAAGGGAGCCCTAAGGTAAGGGTGAAGAAGGGAGAAGCAGGAGAGCTGTGGGGAAGTGGCCCAGGGAAATGTAGCAACTCTGGAAGTGAAAGGTTGGCTGCCAACACCTGCTACCATTAGGGTCTCTGGGCCGGAACCCGAGTAGAGGGCGGGCCTGGGTTCCCCCCAACCCACCACTCCAGGAACACCTCCTGGGAGGGGAAGTCAGGCCCCTGTCAGGACAGGAGGCTAAACTGTTCTAAAACAAGCCCTAGAGACAACAGAGACTCTAGGGGCTTTGAGCAGGGGGTTGGACTAGATGACCTCCTGAGGTCCCTTCCAACCCTGATATTCTATGATTCTATGTGGGAATTATCTCACCAACCTCCTTGCTGGCTTATGATGAAAAGGGCTCAGTAGACTGTAACCCTGGCCCTAGAGAGAGAAGGGCTATGTGGAGGGTCACAGAGAGCCACTGAGGCTAGCATATACCGCCTAGAAGCGCAGGACCCACGGGGACAAGGTCAGAGCTCTGCCACACAATGTAATTAACAATTGAGAAAAGCAAATGCACTTTGAATAGACAAATTGAACAAATATTTACTGTATACTAAACACAGCAAGCTTAGAACGCAGTGTTTTGATATTTTGTTGAACTAAATGCTAATTCTTCATTTGGAGAAAAAAGTGTGCAAATAATATGACTAGTTCTTTTGCCCTATTCAGCTTCTTTCTCTCATTCAATATTGGATCTGCCTCTCTATCTTGCTTGGCATCAACATTCAATATCAGCTAATAAGGTGTCACTTTGCTTATTTAATACAAAATAAATACTTGTTTTTTAATAATAGCACAGCAGAGCCCACTTATGCTCTGCACTGCTGGGGGTCCATTATAATTTATTTTTATGTATTTATTTCAATTTTTTAAAGTGCTCCGATAGACCAACATTTAATATGCACATGTACATAACTTTAAAGAATTAAATCAAAAGTGGAGTTTCATTATAAGTGTGATCAAGAGGCTTAAGCCGCAGGCCCGCGCCTGCCAGGGACCGAGAACACCAGCGCCCGGAGCCTGCAGCCCCGGAGTTCTCTATCCCTGGCAAGCGCGGGGCCGCAGCTTCTCTCCCCTGCTGGGCACTAGGCGGGCACACATAAATGCCCCAGCGGGTGTCATGGTGCCCGCGGGCACCGCGTTGGGGACCACTGAATTACAGAGTAGCTGATGCTACAGCATGACCATTGAGAAATGCGTTGTGTGAACAGGGCCGAATTAAAATTATGAGGGGCCTAAGGCTAATGAGAGGGAAGGGCCTAAGTATGAATGACATATTGCAAAAAAAATGATGAAGTCATCAAACATTTCTCTACACACGTATTTACATATTATTTATTTATGTCAAATTAACAAGTTTATTCTAC
>NW_020705651.1:0-3634 GCF_002925995.2 Terrapene triunguis
GTAGAATAAACTTGTTAATTTGACATAAATAAATAATATGTAAATACGTGTGTAGAGAAATGTTTGATGACTTCATCATTTTTTTTGCAATATGTCATTCATACTTAGGCCCTTCCCTCTCATTAGCCTTAGGCCCCTCATAATTTTAATTCGGCCCTGTTCACACAACGCATTTCTCAATGGTCATGCTGTAGCATCAGCTACTCTGTAATTCAGTGGTCCCCAACGCGGTGCCCGCGGGCACCATGACACCCGCTGGGGCATTTATGTGTGCCCGCCTAGTGCCCAGCAGGGGAGAGAAGCTGCGGCCCCGCGCTTGCCAGGGATAGAGAACTCCGGGGCTGCAGGCTCCGGGCGCTGGTGTTCTCGGTCCCTGGCAGGCGCGGGCCTGCGGCTTAAGCCTCTTGATCACACTTATAATGAAACTCCACTTTTGATTTAATTCTTTAAAGTTATGTACATGTGCATATTAAATGTTGGTCTATCGGAGCACTTTAAAAAATTGAAATAAATACATAAAAATAAATTATAATGGACCCCCAGCAGTGCAGAGCATAAGTGGGCTCTGCTGTGCTATTATTAAAAAACAAGTATTTATTTTGTATTAAATAAGCAAAGTGACACCTTATTAGCTGATATTGAATGTTGATGCCAAGCAAGATAGAGAGGCAGATCCAATATTGAATGAGAGAAAGAAGCTGAATAGGGCAAAAGAACTAGTCATATTATTTGCACACTTTTTTCTCCAAATGAAGAATTAGCATTTAGTTCAACAAAATATCAAAACACTGCGTTCTAAGCTTGCTGTGTTTAGTATACAGTAAATATTTGTTCAATTTGTCTATTCAAAGTGCATTTGCTTTTCTCAATTGTTAATTACATTGTGTGGCAGAGCTCTGACCTTGTCCCCGTGGGTCCTGCGCTTCTAGGCGGTATATGCTAGCCTCAGTGGCTCTCTGTGACCCTCCACATAGCCCTTCTCTCTCTAGGGCCAGGGTTACAGTCTACTGAGCCCTTTTCATCATAAGCCAGCAAGGAGGTTGGTGAGATAATTCCCACATAGAATCATAGAATATCAGGGTTGGAAGGGACCTCAGGAGGTCATCTAGTCCAACCCCCTGCTCAAAGCCCCTAGAGTCTCTGTTGTCTCTAGGGCTTGTTTTAGAACAGTTTAGCCTCCTGTCCTGACAGGGGCCTGACTTCCCCTCCCAGGAGGTGTTCCTGGAGTGGTGGGTTGGGGGGAACCCAGGCCCGCCCTCTACTCGGGTTCCGGCCCAGAGACCCTAATGGTAGCAGGTGTTGGCAGCCAACCTTTCACTTCCAGAGTTGCTACATTTCCCTGGGCCACTTCCCCACAGCTCTCCTGCTTCTCCCTTCTTCACCCTTACCTTAGGGCTCCCTTATATAACCCCAATAACTTGAGGGTGCCTTCATTAACCAGCCCTTCAGCCACACTGCCTCTCCTCTGGCTCCCTGGCTCTCCTCCACCTGACTGAAGTGAGCCCTTTTTATAGTATCAGAGGGGCCTTAATTAGAGTCAGGTGGTCACATTAGCTTAATGGCCTCACCTGACTCTTTGCAGGTTAATTGGAGTCAGATGTTCTCATTAGCCTGGAGCAGCCCCTGCTCTGGTCAGTCAGGGAACAGAAAACTGTTAATCCAGTGGCCAGTATATCTGCCTTCTGCTATTCTGCTGTACCCAACTGGCCTGGGTCTATCACAATTGTTAATATATCTCAGATTCCCTAATTTTCACTTTGATTACGTAAGAAGTAGTTTACACTAACACTGTGTAACTGCAGCTATTATCTTGACACACACCAGGAAAAGGAGTTTTTATTCCCTTCAACTGCAACATAGTGATATTTACTCTGCATCCGAGAGCTATAATAGCACTATTTCCAACGATTCTCGATACCACTAGCAGATCATTTATCAAACTTAATTTCTGACTTACTGATAGTCAAAAGTCAGCTTAAATATGTGACAATTCCTTGGGTACGTCCAGACTACCCGCCTTATCGGCAGGCAGCGATCGATTTATCAGGGATCGATATCTCGCGTCTCGTTAAGACGCCATATATCAATCCCCGAACGCGCGCCCCATCGACTCCGGAACTCCACCAGAGCGAGCAGCGGTAGCGGAGTCGACGGGGGAGTCGCGGCCGTCGATCCCGCGCCGTGAGGACCCAAGGTAAATCGATCTAAGATACTTCGACTTCAGCTACGCTATTCACGTAGCTGAAGTTGCGTATCTTAGATCGATCCCCCCCGCAGTGTAGACCAGCCCCTTGAGATCATCCCAGGAATGTCTGCATTTCTCTCTACAGGTCTAAAGATTGTAGGATTTCTGATCACTTGAACTATGAGATGCTGGATGTAATACATAGATGAAAGGGTCACGCTTGACCACCAGTGCCTTTTCAAACTGTAAGTGGTTTCTGCGGCAGGACCAAGGGCCTGAGAGAGCATTTTCAAAGAGTACATGATGCCTTGCTCTGTTTGTGTGGGCTCTGGGTGTGTTCTCCCTAACTTCACCCTTTGTGGTACAACTTCAGTTGCAGCCCAGGCCAGTGATTCCAGAATGAATAGCTGTGCTGCTCATCCCAAGTGGGAGAAAGAAGAGATTTTTTAGCACTTATGCAGCCAGAATTTTTAAGGCCCTGTTGGAAGATGTTGATGATAAACAATCTGATCTTATCTTGCACACAGAAGTACGATGGCTGAGCAAAGGTAAAGTTCTTGCATGTTTTTTAAGCCTAATTGAAGAGATCAAAGAATTTCTGAAGTCCACAAATCAGAACTTGGAGCAACTAGAAGACTCCAGCTGGTTAATGGACTTGGCTTTTCTTGCTGACATCACTGACAAATTGAACATTTTACATCTTGAGCTCCAGGGAAAAGACAAACATGTGGCTCAAATGATAGGTTCTGTAAAATCATTCAAAGCAAAACTGATCTTGTGGATGTCACATATGAAGACAAAGTATGAAGAAAATGGTATGTGACAGTGATTTTAACCCATCACCATCCACATTCAAACACTTCTGGAACAATTTGAAAAGAGATTTCAACAGTTCACCATCATTGAGCCTGTAGTTGCCTTTCTTGTGAATCCTTTTACTTGCCAAATAGAGGTAACAGAAATGGCTACATCAATTGTGAGTCTCATTCAAGTAAGAACAGAAGACGTGAAACTGGAGATTTTGGACCTTCAAAATGATATTGTTCTAAAATCCTGCGCAACAGATGAAAACTTTTGGAATCTGGTTGACCGAAAAAAGTTCCCTGCCTTAAAAAATGTAGCATACAAAATAAAATCTTATTTCGCTTCCACTTATCTATGCGAAGTTCTGTTTTCAACAATGAACATCATAAAATCAAAATACAGATCCCGGCTTACAGATGCCCATCTTGACGATTGCTTACGAACGGGAATATCATCCTACTCTCCCAACTACGAAAAATTGGCTGAAGAAATGCAGTGCCAAAAATAACACTGACTTTATTAGAAAAACCATGTGAATTAATGATACCTATTTTCCATTAAGTGCTGATGAGTGCATATGATTAACTTGTGTTTAACGTTTTTTCATATTTGTTTGTTTATTGAAATCCAGATACAAGTAACAAT
>NW_020705652.1:0-1014 GCF_002925995.2 Terrapene triunguis
GAGGGGTGTACTGCCAGGGGGCAGCACCCCAGATACAAGGGCACCAGGGTCCGGGAGGGACACGGGGGCCAGAGGATAGGCGGATCACCGGCCTGCAGGGGGCGCTCCAGGACGCTGGAAGAGCTAATTCCCAAGATGACCAGCAGGAGGCGCCGCAGGGGTGAGTCCGCTCCTCTACAGTAAGAATAATAAATATATTTGGACCAGCAGTTCAACAATGTTTTACTTTTTTAAAATAAATAAGATGAAAACTATTTATGATATTTATTTTGTAAAAACTCCTTAATTTTTCTTACAGGTAGGAAAAAAAAGAGCAAATTCACATGGTAAGGTGAAAGAGTAATTGCCGAATAATTTAATTAATACCTTTTACATGTAAAATTACCATTTTTATCTTATGGATTCATATATTATGTAATATTAAATGATGTTTTTCATATTATTTAATGTACAAATACAAAATAAGCCTTGAAAAATTGTTGGCGCCCGCCACACTCTTCTGAAAACGTGAATGTGCTATTGGCCACAGAAAGGTTGGGGACCACTGCTGTAATTAGAGTGACAACAAAGCTGCTCGCTACCGGGATCAGTTCTGGCGAGCAGGCCCCTGGCAGCTCAACAGCTCTCTGCTGCCTCTTCCGCTTGCTTGTTGCTCGTGCTGTATCGTGAGCCTAAGGGCCTGTCTTCACTAGCATGTTAAAGCGCTGTCGCGGCAGCACTTTAACGTGGCTGTGTAGTCATGGCACCAGCCTGAAAAACCCTAAAAAAACCACCCCCACGAGGGGCGTAGCTCCCAGCGCTGGTGCACTGTCTACACTGGCGCTTTACAGCGCTGACACTTGCAGCGCTCGGGGGTGTTTTCTCACACCCCTGAGCAAGAAAGTTGCAGCGCTGTAAAGTGCCAGTGTAGACAAGGCCAGCGGCTAATGAGAGGGAAGGGCCAAAGTATTTACATATTATTATTTTTTGTCAAATTAACAAGTTTATTCTACTCTCACGACACTCAAGTCTTCA
>NW_020705653.1:0-1014 GCF_002925995.2 Terrapene triunguis
TGAAGACTTGAGTGTCGTGAGAGTAGAATAAACTTGTTAATTTGACAAAAAATAATAATATGTAAATACTTTGGCCCTTCCCTCTCATTAGCCGCTGGCCTTGTCTACACTGGCACTTTACAGCGCTGCAACTTTCTTGCTCAGGGGTGTGAGAAAACACCCCCGAGCGCTGCAAGTGTCAGCGCTGTAAAGCGCCAGTGTAGACAGTGCACCAGCGCTGGGAGCTACGCCCCTCGTGGGGGTGGTTTTTTTAGGGTTTTTCAGGCTGGTGCCATGACTACACAGCCACGTTAAAGTGCTGCCGCGACAGCGCTTTAACATGCTAGTGAAGACAGGCCCTTAGGCTCACGATACAGCACGAGCAACAAGCAAGCGGAAGAGGCAGCAGAGAGCTGTTGAGCTGCCAGGGGCCTGCTCGCCAGAACTGATCCCGGTAGCGAGCAGCTTTGTTGTCACTCTAATTACAGCAGTGGTCCCCAACCTTTCTGTGGCCAATAGCACATTCACGTTTTCAGAAGAGTGTGGCGGGCGCCAACAATTTTTCAAGGCTTATTTTGTATTTGTACATTAAATAATATGAAAAACATCATTTAATATTACATAATATATGAATCCATAAGATAAAAATGGTAATTTTACATGTAAAAGGTATTAATTAAATTATTCGGCAATTACTCTTTCACCTTACCATGTGAATTTGCTCTTTTTTTTCCTACCTGTAAGAAAAATTAAGGAGTTTTTACAAAATAAATATCATAAATAGTTTTCATCTTATTTATTTTAAAAAAGTAAAACATTGTTGAACTGCTGGTCCAAATATATTTATTATTCTTACTGTAGAGGAGCGGACTCACCCCTGCGGCGCCTCCTGCTGGTCATCTTGGGAATTAGCTCTTCCAGCGTCCTGGAGCGCCCCCTGCAGGCCGGTGATCCGCCTATCCTCTGGCCCCCGTGTCCCTCCCGGACCCTGGTGCCCTTGTATCTGGGGTGCTGCCCCCTGGCAGTACACCCCTC
>NW_020705654.1:0-4805 GCF_002925995.2 Terrapene triunguis
ACCCAGTCATAGATTTATTCATAGATCCAGTCAAAGGTGTATTTTAGGCCTGGTCTACACTAGGCTTTTATGTCGACTTTAGCGCCGTTATATCGAATTAACCCTGCACCCGTCCACACCAGGAAGCCATTTAGTTCGACATAAAGCTCTCTTTAAATCGATTTCTGTAATCCTCCCCAACGAGAGGAGTAGCGCTAAATTCGACATGGCCATATCGAATTAGGCTAGGTGTGGATGGAAATCGACGCTAATAGCTCCGGGAGCTATCCCACAGTGCACCACTCTGTTGACGCTCTGGACAGCAGTCCGAGCTCGGATGCTCTGACCAGCCACACCCCCGGGAAAATTTGAATTCATTTTCATTTTCCTGTCTGGGCAGTTTGAATCTCAGTTCCTCTTTGGACATCGAGGGGAGCTCAGCAGCAGTGGCAACTATGCAGAGCTCTCCAGCAGAGATGGCCGTGCAATCTAATAGAAAGAGGGCCCCAGCATGGACTGATCGGGAAGTCTTGGATCTCATCGCAGTGTGGGGCGATGAGTCCGTGCTTTCAGAGCTGCGCTCCAAAAGAAGGAATGCTAAGATCTACGAGAAGATCTCCAAAGCCATGGCAGAGAGAGGCTACAGCCGGGATGCAACGCAGTGCCGCGTGAAAATCAAGGAGCTGAGACAAGGCTACCAAAAAACCAAAGAGGCTAACGGACGCTCCGGATCCCAGCCCCACACATCCCGTTTCTACGAGGCACTGCATTCCATCCTGGGAGCGGCCGCCACCACTACCCCACCCCTGACCGTGGACTCCGAGGATGGGATCATGTCGGACATGACAGCGGACGGGGAAGATGAAGAAGGAGATGAGGAGGACGAGGCAGTCGACAGCGCTGGCACCGCTGATTTCCCCGACAGCCAGGAGCTCTTCATCACCCTTACCGAGATCCCGTACCAACCGTCCCCATCCCTTACCCCGGACACAGAATCAGGGGACGGATCAAGCAGTAAGTGCTGTAAACATGTAAACATTTATTTAAAACAGAACGGTAATATTTATACTATTAACAATGTATATTTATAAAAGTGCTGTAAACTAGTAAAAAAATAATCAGGTACAAAACAGGAATATTTACAAAGGTAACAAATGGGTTTTCATGATTTCTCTGTCTTGGGCTCTTCTCAATTTAGTCCCAAGTGTTTTAAAAAATTTTCACAATGTCCGTTACTCCATGATTCCCAGGCCCAAGACGCTCCACTCCATAGTCCCAGTGCACCTACGCGAAAATCCGGTCAATGTGGCCGGGGATCGACGAGAAATCCTCGTAGGAGAACTCCTCGTAGGTCTCGTGGAGGTAGAGCTCAAGCCTGTTGATCAGGTTCCGGGGTAGGGCGATCTTAGTGGGCCCTCCGTGGTAGCAGACATGCCCCCTCCACGCCACAATCAAGTACTCCGGGATCATGGCCCGACATAGCATGGCGGCATACGGCCCCGGTTTCTGCATGCTTTCCCGCAGCATGCGTTCTCTCTGGGTGTCCGGGATCCTCAGGAGGGTGATGTCGCTCATGACGCCCTGCTTTGAATTAGGGAGGGGAATGTTAGTATTGGGACTGCTTTACAGCCACGCGGTGGAGGGAGAGGGGCAGCATACAGGGATCTTTCCCTGGGACAGCCGCGAGGGGGTGGGACAGGGGCAGAGTTGATGCTGTCCTGATTGCTGGCAGCAGAGACTGGCATTGCTTTCAATGTGAAAGGAGGCCAGTGCTACTGCTGGAGTTTTAAGCAGCCACAAGTCTGCGGCTTACCATTATTGCCCGCTCCAGAAGTTCAGGTCTCCAGCCACAGTTCTCTGAACACTCCAAGACCTCCGCAAGTCCACAGGCACTGAAGGCGACGGCCGAAAATTCGACCTTGTCCTGAGTGCGCATGTGAGAGGTGCAGTGCATGGTCTTGTTCACAGAGAAAGACTAGGTTCTTTGTATACAATTTCATTTATCTGTCTCAGGAATTCACTCCCTTTTTACAATTCACACAGACACATCTGCGACTGTCTCCCAACCCAGCCTGTCAGCACACTCCCAGAGGCTAGCGCAGATTAGGCGGAGGAAGAAGAAGACGCGTGAAGACATGTTCTCAGAACTAATGGGCTGCTCCCGAGCCCAGGCAGCCCAGCAGACACAGTGGAGGGAGAACTTGTCACAAATGCACCGAGCAGTCATGGAACGGGAGGAGAGGTGGCGTCAGGAGGACCAACAGGCTACTGAAAAGCTGCTTGGACTAATGAGGGAGCAAACGGACACGCTCCGGCGCCTTGTGGATGTTCTGCAAGACCGGAGGCAGGAGGACAGAGCCCCGCTGCAGTCTATCTGTAACCGCCCTCACCCGCCACCAAGTCCCACACCACCCTCACCCAAACTCCAAAGAAGGAGGGGCGGCAAGGGCCGTTAAAACTTTCAGTCAACCCCTGCAGACTGCTCTAGCACTAGAAGGCTGACATTCCCCAAAATTTCATAAGTCCTTTCCCACCCACCTCACAGAAGCCCCCGTCCAAGTTTCACACCCCACGTTTCATGTCTGGTTCGCAATAAAATGTTTGTTTCTCTCCATTACTGTTTCAGTCAGGTTCTTTTGAGGGAGAGTCTGTCTGGAGGGGGGGAAGGGGCTTGGTAATTGGGCAGGACAGTGACCTTTAGCAGGGTACAGAGGCGGTGTCAGGTCCAGCATCAGGACACATACACAGTGCAGTCACTGGTTACCCTGGTCAGTCTGGGAGGTGTTTTTCATGTTCTCCATTGAAATAACCAGTCCACCAGTGCGGAGCCTGTCATTCCGGGAGTTTAGAAGCATCATTTGCATCAGAACACTGAACCCGCCCCCCCGCCACAGTCTGCGTCCCCGGTTTAAAATATTCCCGCGAAAACAGCAATACAGACAACGCTGTTCATTAACAAAATCGAAATGATTTTATTTTTTGGGAAGGGGAAGGGGGTGAAGGGGGTATGTAACTGGAGAGGATAGTCAAAATGAACTGGGTAAAGAAACGGGGGCAGGTTCAGCTTCTCTGTCCACAAACTGAAAAGTCACTGGTTGCCCTGCTCACTCAGGAACCTAGCTTTCAAAGCCTCCCGGATGCACAGGGCGTCCCGCTGGGATCTTCTAATGGCCCGGCTGTCTGGCTGGACGTAATCAGCAGCCAGGCTATTTGCCTCTAGCTCCCACCCCGCCATAAAGGTCTCCCCCTTGCTCTCACACAGATTGTGGAGCACACAGCAAGCTGCAATAACGATGGGGATATTGGTTTCACTGAGATCACAGCGAGTGAGTAAGCTTCTCCATCTCCCTTTGAGACGGCCAAAAGCACACTCCACCACCATTCTGCACTTGCTCAGCCGGTAGTTGAACAGTTCTTTTTCTGTGTCCAGGGCGCCAGTATAGGGCTTCATGAGCCAGGGCATTAGCGGGTAGGCTGGGTCCCCGAGGATGACTGTAGGCATCTCCACATCCCCAAGAGTTATTTTGTGGTCTGGGAAGTAAATACCTTCCTGCAGCCGTCTAAACAGACCAGAGTTCCTGAACACGCGAGCGTCATGAACCTTGCCCGGCCATCCGACGTAGATGTTTGTAAACCGTCCCCGATGGTCCACCAGTGCTTGCAGCACCATTGAAAAGTAGCCCTTTCTATTGATGTACTGGCTGGCCTGGTGGTCCGGTCCCAGGATAGGGATGTGAGTCCCATCGATAGCCCCACCGCAGTTTGGGAATCCCATCGCGGCAAAGCCATCTATGATGACCTGCGCGTTTCCCAGGGTCACTACCTTTGGGAGCAGTACCTTCACGATTGCCTTGGCTACTTGCATGACAACAACCCCCACGGTAGATTTGCCCACACCAAAGTGGTTCGCGACTGACCGGTAGCTGTCCGGCGTTGCAAGCTTCCAGAGGGCTATGGCCACTCGCTTCTCAACTGTGAGGGCTGCTCTCATCCTGGTATTCTGGCGCTTCAGGGCAGGGGACAGCAACTCACAAAGTTCGAGGAAAGTCCCCTTCCGCATGCGAAAGTTTCGCAGCCACTGGGATTCATCCCAGACCTGAAGCACTATACGGTCCCACCAGTCCGTGCTTGTTTCCCGGGCCCAGAATCGCCGTTCAACAAAATCCACATGCCCCATTGCCAACGTCATGTCCTGGGCGCTGGGGCTCGTGGTTTCTGACAGCTCTGTGCCACTCTCCGACTTCAGGCTCTCACGGCGGTGCCGTAGCCTCCTCGCCCGATTTCTCTGCATCTGCCTCAGGGAAAGGTGTATGATAAGCTGCGAGGTGTTGAGAACGGCCACAAGTGCAGCGATGGTCTCAGCGTGATCCATGATCGCAGTGCTGTGGCGTCCGCGCTGTCACTGACCAGAAAAGTGCGCGAACTGATTTCCCGCCGGCGCTTTCATGGAGGGAGGGAGGGCGTTAGTGACGGACGGATGACGACAAATTTTTTTTACCCAGAAGGCATTGGCGGCTCGACCCAGAATTCCGATGGGCAGCGGGGACTGCGGGAACTGTGGGATAGCTGCCCACAGTGCACCGCTTCCAATATCGACGCTCGCCCCGTTAGTGTGGACTCACAAAGTCGAATTACTGTCCTTAGTGTGTCCTTAGTGTGGACACACACGTTCGACTTTGCAATATCGATTCCACATATTCGATTTAAGTAAAATCGAATTACCCTCGTAGTGTAGACATACCCTTAGTCATTTCTGGTTTAAATTGGGATCCCTTCCTGTTATAACTCACTTATCCTCTGCCATTCCCAAGTCAAGGGTCGTATAT
>NW_020705655.1:0-4747 GCF_002925995.2 Terrapene triunguis
TACATACATTTATAAGCACCCCCTCCCCATAAAGCCTTATGGGGTACACTGTCACACCCTCCCCCTGAACTTACTGCCAGAGACTTGGACACTGTCCATGGCGGAGGCAGTACCAGTAAAATTTCTGTTTGTTTTTGGTCACAGTCCCTTTCAGTACCTTGAAACCATATGATGTCACTCCTAGGGGTTCTAGCCCGTTTTGGGGTTCCTGGTCCCCAGATGCTTGCAAACAGGTAGGGATGTAGTATTGCTAACAGAATGCAGGCAGCAATATCCGTTAAAGTGGATGTGTTTTGGCATTTAGCCACCAACGCCATGAGGCGGTGTGCCTCAGTTTCCCCTTCTACATGGCAGCATGGGCCTGTTATGCTTTTGCTGCTTTTTACAGGTATGGGCTGTAAAGTAACCTGCTGGTGGGGCTGTCTTGTTACCATCCCCAGCATGTATAACAGCTTCTTCCACAAATTAGGTATGTTCCACGTCTTTAAAGGGTTTACCGCTAGTGTGAATTCTTTTATTTTATCCCATAGGTGAATTAGCAAAAGACACAAGGTTAACAGCAAATCTACGGTGGACAGGCTTCGTTTACCCAATTTGACTTGTCTAGCCCCTATTGCATTTTCCCAGTTCTCTGTGCCCTCTGGTAGACACTCTGATGCAGATTCTTCTGCCCTTTTGGGGAAGACTTCTAGTTCGGGCATGTGCTTGGGTCTTTGGCCAGGAAAGGGTGTACTACGACTATGCTTGCCCTCGGCCCCTCCCTCTGGAGTTTCTCTGGGCTGGGCCCCACTCCCTTGTGAAGTTTCTCCCATGCAGAGATTTCCCCCCCCTTGTCTTGGGGAGAGAGTTTTATCTCTTGCAAGTGTAGCAAGAACAACATCTTTCCCTGGGGTGCTCTGGACCCCTTTGGGCACCCCACTTTCTGTTTCCAATGGGTTAGCTGGATGGACCCCCCCGTCCCGGAGACCTGACCCCCCGGTTTTCCTTAAAACCTGATCCACAGGAGAGGGGGCTGGCCTTTTGAATGCAGACTTTTCACCCTCCTCTTGGGAAAGCCCCTCCCTACAAAAGGTGGGTGGACTCTCTGGCCCCCCCTGACCTTCCATTTGGGCTTTCCTCTTTGGGCTCCCCTCTGGGTCCGACACTCTTGTGTCCCCCAAAAGGGAAGGTGATCCTGCCCCAGCTGTGGACTCACAGCTACCAGCTACGGCAGACCTCTTACTGGCCAGCAAAATCCCCCCCCTTCCACTCGGGTTGGGCTGGCACCCAGCTACAGAGTCCTTGGGGCCTGTTCCCACCACAGCGGTCCCCAGGACCCCAACTTCTACCTTTGGGACACACGCCTCTGTGCACCCCAGGGCAGGCCCGGCCCCCTGCTGACCTGCAACTTTTTGGCAGTCAGCAGCTGTGGTGGCCTCCTTGCTACAAGGTGGTACATCCCCCACCCCCGGGGAGATGATTACGGGACAGGAGCTAGCTTTATCCAGCTCCTCCCTCTTGAACTTCCCTGGAGCCCCGGGGCCATAGGAACCGGCCACAACCAGCCCTGCCCCCGAAGCTGCATCCTTTACTGCTGCAGAGGAATCTAAGAGACACTCTCCTATTCCCCCAGCAGTTGCTGTGACTTCACCCCCCCCCCTGGGGCTTTTAGCACAAGATTCCTTCTCACTGCTAACCAACCCTGGGACAGATTCTGCCACACTAAAGAAATCATTCCCCAGTAGAAACGGTGCAAAATTGTGTGCCACCGTTGCAACAGTCAGCTCAGCCTGCAAATCCTGAGTTTGCATGTGTACTTTAGCTAAAGGTGCAAGGACTTTGTAACCCCCTACCAGCTCTAATTCTGCCATTTTACCTGGCAACAAATCCTTTTCCTGGATCAGGTCCCTCCTGACCACAGAAATCTCAGCACCCGTGTCCCTTAATCCAAGAAGCATTTGACCATTTAATCTAACAGCATGCATATGCTCATTGCTTGGTTGTGTGGAAGCAAGCTTTACAAATCCCGTGTGGAAAGAGGCCACAGCCTGGCTCTGAGAAGCCCCAGCTTCATGTGTTACTTGTTGCCTGCTTCCACTCAGCAAGGGACACTTATTCCTCAGGTGCTCAGTGGACTTACAATGATAGCACCTCTTGGGCTCCTCTGCTTGCACAGGAAATTTGGGACGAGTACCAGGGGAATGGGGAGGTGACCGCCCAGCCTCCTTTTTCCCAGACCCAGGGGTAAAACGGTGATTCTGCTTTCCCCCAACCCTATACCCCTCCGCCAGTGGTTTATGTTTGATTGCAGCTTGTGCTTGCTCATAAGAGTCAGCATACTCAGCTAATTCACCCACTGCATTTACCTTTTTGTCCCACAAATACTGTTTTACCTCATCAGTGCACATACTCAGGAAGTGTTCCTGAGTAACCAGATCACACATCCCTTCAAAGCTGGTAATGCCTCTCCCCCGCACCCATTTATCTACCAAATCTCTCATTTCATTGGCATAAGCCACATTACTTAATCCAGATCCCCTCCTAAGGCTCCTGAATTTAACCCTGTAGGTTTCAGGTGTAACCTGAAACTGTTTCAAAACCAGTTCCTTAAATTTACCATAGTTTGAAGCATCATCAATAGGCATCTTATTGAATATGTCCAGAGCTCTGCCAGTTAATTTTGCTATCAATGTGGTCATCTTCTGATCTTCAGGGATGGCATGGAGGGTGCACAGTCTCTCAAAGGTGATGAAATATTCGGCGATATCGCTGGACTCGTCATACTGTGGACATAGTCGCTCCCATTTGTGGATTTTTGGGGAAGTGGAGCCAGCAGGGGGAGGGTTTTGTCTCCTCGACTCCATAACAGTCAGTTCATGTTTCTGGGCCTCCCTCTGGGCCTCCATAGCCCTCTCCTGGGCAGCTGCCTCTGCCTCCGCCCTCGCTGCCGCCGCTCGCTCCCTCGCTGCCTCCACCTCCATAGCCCTCTCGTGGGCAGCTGTCTCTGCCTCTATAGCTCTCTTGTGGGCAGCTGTCTCTGCCTCCGCTCTCGCTGCCTCTGCCTCCATAGCTCTCTTGTGGGCAGCCTCTTCCCTTGCATGTTCTGCCTCCCTGGCACTAATTTCTAATTGTCTTAGTTCCAACTGTCTCTTATGTTCATTTTCTTTTTCTTTTGCTACCAGCCTGGCCAGCTTTAGTTTATTAGCAGCGTCACTAGTACTCATTGTCCTGCTTTCTTGTGCTGGGCCACAACCCCTCTGCAGTTCACTGAAACTGAGATGCACTCAGCTCAGGGGATTCTTAGTTAACCAAGACTTTCACAGTGCCCAGCGTTCAGCTTTTCTGGGCAATTTGTACCCTGTGCAGTTTTAGTTTCTTCTGATCTTCCGTCTTACTTATTTTGCTTCCTTTTCTGTCCCTACTTCCCTTTCCCGAAATAAGCAAACAGAAAATAACAAACCAGTAACCACTTTGTCTGTTCTCCAGCCACCACACTTAAAACTCACTTAAAATCACTACCAGTATCTCAAAGCAATCAGCTGTGCACAGATCCTGCCGACTACGCCACTGTGACGGGTTGGATCACAGAAACCCCCTTGGGAGCTGCCACCCGATGTGCCAAGACTACCCCTGCTTCTGTTTTCCCTGCCAGCTCAGGACTCCAGCACCCCGTCTTGCTGAATTAGACACTCCAGTCCACTTCAGCACAGACCCAGGGTCTGAATTACTTGTCCCAAAGCTGCGAGTTTACCCAAAAACAGCTCACAGGAGTGTGCTTGTCTTTAGCACTCAGATGCCCAACTCCCAATGGGGTCTAAACCCAAATAAATCCGTTTTACCCTGCATAAAGCTTACGCAGGGCAAACTCATAAATTGTTCGCCCTCTGTAACACTGATAGAGAGATATGCACAGTTGTTTGCTCCCCCAGGTATTAATACATACTCTGAGTAAATTACTAAATAAAAAGTGATTTTATTAAATACAGACAGTAGGATTTAAGTGGTTCAAAGTAGTAACAGACAGAACAAAGTAAGTCACAAGCAAAATAAAATAAAATGCGCAAATCTATGCCTAATCAAACTAAATACAGATAAGTTCCTCACCAGTTCCAGAATGCTCCCTTTCACAGGCTAATCTCCCTTTAGCCTGGGTCCAGCAATCTCTCACAACCCCTGTAGTTACTGTCTTTTGTTTCAGTTCCCTTCAAGCATCCTGGGGGGGTGGAGAGGCTCCTTCTTTAGCCAGCTGAAGACAAAATGGAGGGGTCTCCCCCAGGGTTAAATAGACTTTTCCTTGTGGGAGGAGACCCCCCTCCTCCCTCCTATGCAAAGTCCAGCTCCAAGATGGAGTTCTGGCGTCACCTGGGCAAGTCACATGTCCCTGCATGACTCAGTCTTTACAGGCTGAAGCCATTGTCCACATGGTATCTTGCATGTCTCCAGGAAGACTTCTTATGTGGATTGGAGCATTCCAAGATGCATTGTTCCCCAAGTGTTACCTGATCAGGTACTTAACCTGGCGAATTCCTTCCTAAAGAAGCTGACCAAATGCCTCCCAAAGCTTACTTAGAAACCAAGCAAGCATACAGACCATATTCTTAACCTCAAGTAGAAAATGATATATATATGTACAAATAGGATGAATAGATATAGTAGACCATAACCTTTACGGAGATATGTTACCTGGCACAGGCAGCACCAAACATATTCCAGTTATGTCATACATACATTTATAAGCACCCCCTCCCCATAAAGCCTTATGGGGTAC
>NW_020705656.1:0-2325 GCF_002925995.2 Terrapene triunguis
TGCATGGTTTCTGTCTGCGCACAGCACGGCTAGCAGCGCTATGCATGGTTCCTATGTCCACACAGCGTGGCTAGCAGCGTTATGTTTCTATGTCCACACAGCAGGTCTAACAGTCAATAACCAGAGTATTTGGCCGGTACACAGGAGTCTTGCTGTCTGGCCCATTGGGTCGGTGCTGTGGACTCCCTGATGGTGTTTGGTCCTGCCTCCTCCCAGCTGTCTGGGTAGTAGGACATCGTGCTCATCCTGTGCTGGTGCTGCTGTATGCGTGTGTCCCCTGGGCTCTCCACCATGAAGGCACTATGGGATGGCTGCTGGGCCTGGCCTGAATGCATTGATTCTGTGTGTGGGCTGGGATGGAAGGAGAGGGTCAGCTAAGGACTCCAACCTTGGAACAGGCTATTCAGGATGTCCCCCCGACTGAGGCCTCGTCTGTGTTACAGATTGCACCGGTTTAACCAACAGTGTGTTTAAACCGATTTGGTTTCACTGGTACAAACCCCTGTGTGGATGCCCTTAATTCAATTTAAATCTGACTTATATGGATTCTGTGCGGAGTGAAGCTAGATTGTACTAGAGGCAAACCTTGAGTGCGTCAGAGCAGTCACCGCCCTTGCGGGGAGAAATATGGAAGCACTTAGACTTCGGATCAGAGATGCTGGGAGTGTGAGTTGGGCAGGCCAGGAGAAAACACAGTCCCATACCACCATTCTTCCCAGATCATCACAGGAGCCTCCTTCCCCTGCTGTTAATACAGCTCCCGGGGCTGGATCATCTCCTTCTCCCTCGGTCCTGTCTCCAGGCCTCTTTTCAAGCTGCCTCCTCCGATTCGGAGAGTCACCCTTTTCTTGTATCCCAAACCACTGCCCACTCTGCGTCCTGCTGCTCCGCAGCATGCACTGGTCTGGGTCACTGGTCAGCAGCCGCGCACCAGTGCAGATGTAAGCAGAGTCAGGAGGAGCTCTACCCTGACATCTGGTGGTGAATTATGGTGAGTGTGGAAAAGAACTCCAGGGGCTGATCTTGTTTGCATAGGCACACCCACCCGCCTGGCATGAGACAATAGCAACTGATAGTGGTTACTTTGGATGGGGTGGGATCCCCAGTTTCTCTGTTATTGGGGCAGGAGGAATAAAGTGTTGTTACCCTGATTATGTGACTCAAGGACAATGAAACTGTTTTATGACAGAGGGTCTCACTATCACCTAAGTAGTACTCGCTAGACAAGGGTTCCACAACCCAGTGAATTGAAAGAAGATGGGGACAGGTATTTGTACCTGGTGGTATGTCCCCACTCTCTCTGAGGGCCTGAAACACCAATTACACCATTTTCTTCCTCCACTGTTGAATGTCAGAGCTAACTTTGATTCCATTAGGAGTCCAGTTACAGGCTGCTGAGCTGAATTCACTTTGGGCTAATGGTGCACCAGCAGTGGGGCTCCCCTACTATGAGCTGAAATCACAAAAAGAGCTAAAGTTATTAAGAGCTGAGATCACTGAGTGCTGTGTTAACTAGTGGGGGAGCCTGAAGCTATATTGCTAAGCGGCTGGCGGAGCAGTTTGTGGGGACGGCTGGAGGAGCAGCGAGCGGCACGGAGCCTTGCGGGGACGGTTGGAGCGGCCCAAGGAACGGCAAGTGGAGCTGTTTGCGGGGATGGCTGGAACGGCTCACAGGTCAGTGAGTAGAGCAGAGCAGCTCGTAGAGCAGAGCAGTTTGTGGGACGGCAGGAAGTGGACAGACTCGTGGTGAAGGCTGCGGCGGAACCCCACGGAGAGATGGCCGGTCGGCTTCGGATCACGTAAGGTGCCCCTTAACACCCTGCGTGCCCCCCTTTTACTCTGGGGCTGCACTGACCAGGGACAGAGACTTTGGGGGTTGTTGGACTTTTGGGACTTTGGGTGGTTGCTGGACCCAAGAGACTTTGGGGGTGTTGGACTTTGGGGACTCTGGGTGATTTTTGGGTTGCTGAATTCAAGAACCAAAGGGAAAGGACACGGCCCAATTTGCTGGGGTGGGTTTTGCTCATGGTTTGTGTTATGAATTCTGTTTGTGGTGTTTTTCCAATTTTATGCTGATGTCGTTTACCTCATGTTATTAAACATTTTCTGCTACACTCAGACTCCGTGCTTGCGAGAGGGGAAGTATTGCCTCTTAGAGGTACCCAGGGAGTGGTCTGTAATTGTCCCAGGTCACTGGGTGGGGGCTCGAGCCGGTTTTGCATTGCGTTATTGAAACGGAACCCCTAGATACAGAACCCGGCCCTTGTTGCTGCCAACGTAGATGGGCAGAAGGGTTACACACGGATTTGAACTGCTTTGAGATTG
>NW_020705657.1:0-2308 GCF_002925995.2 Terrapene triunguis
CGCAGCACGGCTAGCAGCGTTATGCATGGTTTCTGTCTGCGCACAGCGTGGCTAGCAGCATTATGTTTCTATGTCCACACAGCAGGTCTAACAGTCAATAACCAGAGCATTTGGCCGGTACACAGGAGTCTTGCTGTCTGGCCCATTGGGTCGGTGCTGTGGACTCCCTGATGGTGTTTGGTCCTGCCTCCTCCCAGCTGTCTGGGTAGTAGGATATCGTGCTCGACCTGTGCTGGTGCTGCTGTGTGCGTGTGTCCCCTGGGCTCTCCACCATGGAGGCACTATGGGATGGCTGCTGGGCCTGGCCTGAATGCATTGATTCTGTGTGTGGGCTGGGATGGAAGGAGAGGGTCAGCTAAGGACTCCAACCTTGGAACAGGCTATTCAGGATGTCCCCCCGACTGAGGCCTTGTCTGTGTTACAGATTGCACTGGTTTAGCCAACAGTGTGTTTAAACCGATTTGGTTTCACTGGTACAAACCCCTGTGTGGATGCCCTTAATTCAATTTAAATCTGGCTTATATGGATTCTGTGCGGAGTGAAGCTAGATTGTACTAGAGGCAAACCTTGAGTGCGTCAGAGCAGTCACCACCCTTGCGGGGAGAAATATGGAAGCACTTAGACTTCGGATCAGAGATGCTGGGAGTGTGAGTTGGACAGGCCAGGAGAAAACACAGTCCCATACCACCATTCTTCCCAGATCATCACAGGAGCCTCCTTCCCCTGCTGTTAATACAGCTCCCGGGGCTGGATCAGCTCCTTCTCCCTCGGTCCTGTCTCCAGGCCTCTTTTCAAGCTGCCTCCTCTGATTGGGAGAGTCACCCTTTTCTTGTATCCCAAACCACTGCCCACTCTGCGTCCTGCTCCTCCGCAGCACGCACTGGTCCGGGTCACTGGTCAGCAGCCGCGGACCAGTGCAGATGTAAGCAGAGTCAGGAGGAGCTCTACCCTGACATCTGGTGGTGAATTATGGCGAGTGTGGAAAAGAACTTCAGGGGCTGATCTTGTTTGCATAGGCACACCCACCCGCCTGGCATGAGACAACAGCAACTGATAGTGGTTACTTTGGGTGGGGTGGGATCCCCAGTTTCTCTGTTATTGGGGCAGGAGGAATAAAGTGTTGTTACCCTGATTATGTGAATCAAGGACAATGAAACTGTTTTATGACAGAGGGTCTCACCATCACCGAAGTAGTACTCGCTAGACAAGGGTTCCACAACCCAGTGAATTGAAAGAAGATGGGGACAGGTATTTGTACCTGGTGGTATGGCCCTACTCTCTTTGAGGGCCTGAAACACCAATTACACCATTTCCTCCCTCCACTGTTGAATGTCAGAGCTAACTTTGATTCCATTAGAAGTCCAGTTATAGACTGCTGAGCTGAATTCACTTTGGGCCAATGGTGCACTGGCACTGGGGCTCCCCTACTATGAGCTGAAATCACAAAAAGAGCTAAAGTTACTAAGAGCTGAGATCACTGAGGCTGTGTTAACTAGTGGGGGAGCCTGAAGCTATATTGCTAAGCGGCTGGCGGAGCAGTTTGTGGAGACGGCTGGAGGAGCAGCGAGCGGTGCGGAGCCTTGCGGGGACGGTTGGAGCGGCCCAAGGAACGGCAAGTGGAGCTGTTTGCGGGGACGGCTGGAGCGGTTCACAGGTCGGTGAGTGGAGCGGAGTAGCTCGTAGAGCAGAGCAGTTTGTGGGACGGCAGGAAGTGGACTGACTCGTGGTGAAGGCTGCGGCGGAACCCCACGGAGAGACGGCCGGTCGGCTTCAGATCACGTAAGGTGCCCCTTAACACCCTGCGTGCCCCCCTTTTACTCTGGGGCTGCACTGACCAAGGACAGAGACTTTGGGGGTTGTTGGACTTTTGGGACTTTGGGTGATTGTTGGACCCAAGAGACTTTGGGGCTGTTGGACTTTGGGGACTCTGGGTGATTTTTGGGTTGCTGGATTCAAGAACCAAAGGGAAAGGACACGGCCCAATTTGCTGGGGTGGGTCTTTTGCTCATGGTTTGTGTTATGAATCCTGTTTGTGGTGTTTTTTCCAATTTAATGTTGATGTCGTTTAACTCATGTTATTAAACATTTTCTGCTACACTCAGACTCCGTGCTTGCGAGAGGGGAAGTATTGCCTCTTAGAGGCGCCCAGGGGGTGGTATGTAATTGTCCCAGGTCACTGGGTGGGGGCTCGAGCCGGTTTTGCATTGCGTTATTGAAATGGAACACCTAGATACAGAACCCGGCCCTTGTTGCTGCCAACTTAGATGGGCAGAAGGGTTACACACGGATTTGAACTGCTTTGAGATTG
>NW_020705658.1:0-5630 GCF_002925995.2 Terrapene triunguis
AAAACACCCCCACTGAATGTTAGTAAGGGGGCAACAGTCCCCTTACATTCCCCCTTGCTAAAATACTGCCACATCCACAATATTCACACCGGTACATCCGGGCCCCATAGTAACAACATATACCCACGTCATTTTATATTAACAACCCATTAACAATTATCAAAAGAACATTTAACATATTTAACATTCCACATCTACTTCTTAATACCATACATAACAATATTCATTAAAACACTACATAGAACCAATAACATAATTATCTCTAAGTCTAACAGGAAGTACACCCTTATTAGCCCTCTGGGACCTTCTTAAGACTGGTGGTTCGTTACCCATATTTTCTATTTCCCTATCCTCAGGTAATACTGGGTCAGTTTGAAGGATCTGGCCATTCTCGTTAGGGTTTGGGTTTGCCCCACTCTGTCCCCCTCTGTATTCGGTTTGTGGGACTAGAACCATTTCCCAATTGGTTTCAGCCTCCTCGTGGTGTACTGATCTACGCCTCCTATGGTCCCTGTCTGGACTAAGAGTGCAATGTTTCAACTGGTCCCTATGTACTACTCTCTCAGGACCTCCTCGTTCAGGCCGGATGGTGTAAACTGGTAGCTCGGGATTGTTGTGAGCGACTACAATGTGGGGATTTGACTCCCATTTGTCCTGTATTTTATTACGCCCCCGGTGTCTATGGTTACGAACTAGTACACGGTCACCAGGCCTGATGAGAGCCCCACTGGACTTGTGATCATAAGTCCTTTTCCTACTTCGGGCTGTGTCTTTAGTTGTATTGAGAGCAACGTCACAGGCTATCTTCAGCCTGTCATGGTGACCTTTGACCCAGTCATCCAAATTGGTCACCTCATCCTCCTCAGGGCCCTCTCTGTCCAGAATATTCAATGGCAACCTGGGATCCCTCCCAAACATGAGATAAAAAGGAGCGTAACCTGTCGACGAATGGACATGGCTGTTATAGGCCAACACCAGCTCAGGGAGATGTTCCTGCCAGGCTCGCTTCTTTTCTGGCGGGAGCGTTCTTAGCATGTCATGCATTGTCCGGTTAAATCTCTCGCACTGAGCGTTTCCTTGCGGGTGATAGGGTGTTGTTCGGCTTTTGGCTGTGCCATACAGTTTACACAATTCAGATATCACCTCTGATTCAAAATTCCTCCCCTGATCCGAGTGTAACCGTGCCGGACAACCATAGTACACAAACCAGTGTTTTATGAGGGCTTCAGCCGTTGTCCGCGCTGTCTGGTTTCTAGTTGGAACTGCAACAGTGAATCGGGTGAACATGTCCGTGAGAACCAGTATGTTCTCATACCCCTCTAAAGATCTCTCTAGCCGTGTGTAATCCATCGCTAGGACCTCCATTGGGGCAGTCACATTAGTACAGGTCAAAGGGGCTCGGTTGGGAGGGGAAACATCCTTGGCTAAGGCACACCGTTTGCACTGACGGATCCACACTTGCACGTCGCTACCCATCGTGGGCCAGTAATAGTTTCTCCTTATTACCTCCAGAGTGTTCCTGTCTCCAAAATGCCCCCCATGATCATGCCTGGCTTCATAAACTTGACGGCGGAGTGACACAGGCACCACTAACTGCCACACTTCTTCACCATCTCGGGGATGATATGTTACCCGGAACAGCACTTCACGATGTAATCTAAGTCGTTCCCACTGTCTGGCTAGCTTCTTAGACTGGGGGTATCTGGCCCCAAATCTCCGGTCTGGCCTCGTTCGGCTCATGACTGCCACTAAGACAGGTCCAACATCACCTTCTCGTTGCAGAGTTTGAATCTCCTCCCATGAGTACCCCGAGATTATTGCGCTCTCCCCTTTTACCAGGTTTTGTACTGCATCCTTTACCGTCACTTCGTCTTCGGGCTTTGGATTCTTTAGCCACAAACACGTACGCACGACATCTGCAGGAATGACTAGGAAGTCTTTCTCCAGATCTTCGCCCTCTTCTGATTCCTCCTCCAGAGGCAATCTAGACAGGGTGTCAGCATTGATGTTCTGCCTTCCAGGTTTATACTGTACTTCAAAAGTGAACTCAGCGAGTTGGGCCACCCAGCGGTGTTCAATTGCACCTAAATTAGCCGTTGCGAGGTATCGGAGTGGATTGTGGTCTGAGATTACCGTGAATTTAGAGTACACTAAATAATCCTTAAATTTTTCAGTGATAGCCCACTTCAAGGCCAACAGTTCTAGTTTAAAAGCACTGTAGTTTTTGTCATTTCTTTCTGACCTCCTCAGCCCTCGGCTCGCATATGCGATCACACGCTCGGCCCCCTCTTGCTTCTGGCTGAGCACCGCACCTAGGCCGTGCAGGCTCCCGTCCGTTGTCACTATAAATGGCAGGGTAAAGTCAGGATATGCAAGCACAGGTGGTGACATCAGCCGATGTCTTAATTTGTCAAAAGCTGTCTGACAGGCATCATCCCACACAAAACATTGGTCCCTTCCCTTCCTTTGGGCAGGTTGGCCCACTAGTCCATATAGCGGTGCAGCAATGTGCGCAAACTTTGGAACAAATCGTCTGTAAT
This sequence comes from Terrapene triunguis, assembly GCF_002925995.2. NCBI lineage: Eukaryota > Metazoa > Chordata > Testudines > Emydidae > Terrapene > Terrapene triunguis. The sequence goes on from NW_020705658.1 coordinate 2,541, forward strand.
AGCTCATGAAACCTAGAGCCTGCCGCACTTGCTTGGCATTCTTGGGGACCGGCCAATTTTCCAGCGCCCTGGTCTTCTCTTCATCTACCTGGATTCCATCCTTTGAAATTACATGGCCCAAGAATTTGACTTTTTCACATAGGAGGCAGCACTTACTCGGCTTCAGCTTCAATCCATGTTCCTTCAATCGTGTGAAAACCAAGTCCAGTTTTTCCATATGACTCTCAAAATCCTTGGAAAACACAATAACATCGTCCAGGTATATCAGCAAAGTGTCTAAGATATAGTCTCCTAACACCCCCTCCATTAGTCTCTGGAACGTAGCAGGTGCATTACACAAGCCGAATGGCATACGTGTCCATTCAAACAGCCCAAACGGAGTTGTCACTGCTGTCTTTTCCCGGTCTCGTTCTTCCACTGCAACCTGGAAATAACCAGAAGTTAAATCGAGGGTTGAAAACACTCTTGCACTTCCTAATGCATCCAGTGACTCTTCCACCCGGGGTAGCGGGTAGGCATCCTTGTGCGTTACCTCATTCAGTTTCCTGTAGTCACAGCAAAATCGCACCCCACCATCTTTTTTTATTACAATCACTGCGGGTGATGCCCACGGACTGTGGCTTTCTTTAAGGACACCTTGAGTCACTAGGTCCAGAATGTGTTTTTTTACCTCCTGGAACACTCGTGGTGAGATCCGCCGGTGTCTCTGTTTTATCGGGACAGCATCTCCAGTGGCTATTTGGTGTGTCACTGTGGTGGTGTAACCAAAGTCCCGCTCATCCCTGGAAAAGACCTCTTGATGTCTCTCCAGTAGCACCCGCAAACGGCCAACCTGTGTAGGGGTTAGCTGTTGGAGGTCCACTTGGACTGGAATGGGTAGCTCTCCATCAGGTGCCGCTTGCGATGTGATAACCTGTTTGCCTTTTTTTACTTCTGTCACCCGCAGCTCATCCCCATTTTCTTCCAAGGCCACCCCCACTGGGGGCACCACTCCTTCAGGACGGTGTACCTCTGCCACCCTGGTTCGGGGCCACAACTTTATGGCCTTGTTACTTGAGTTTAACAGCCTGACTGGCACTTTTCCTTTGCTGGCATTAGCAAGTACATTTGCAACCAGGAGCCCATTAGGGAGACTGGCCCCAGGTGTTGGCTCAACAAGCACTCTGTATCCATCAAAGTCGCTTGGCACCCGGCAGCGCCCATCAATAATCTTCTCACTCCAGGGAGGTATAACTACCTTCTGTCTCCCTGCCACCTTAACATAGCCAATTTGTCCCGTTGGACCCGGGAAACGTCCATGTCTCTCCACTTGGGCTAGTACCCGCTTCAGTGTAGCGTCCTTCCTAGGCTGCCCGTGACGGTTCATCTCCTGGGTTCCTTCTCCTACCAACAGTAATTCTTTCAGCTCTCTTATAATATTCATCCCGAGAATTCCCGGTACTCTGTTCTCCATTAAAGTCTTTCCTGAAGCTGTGTCCTTTAGGATAAAGATGCATTTCCCAGGGATTGTTCGACCCATGTACCCTACATCAGCTTCAAGACACCCCACCACAGGGATGGCAAGTCCATTAGCTGCCGTTAGCTGTACAAATCGGGTATTATGCATGGTCAGATCTCTCTCTTTTAAGCAGTTTCGGAAATATGATTCAGGAATAGTGGTGACTTCTGAGCCAGTGTCTATCAAACAGCGGGTTCTCACCCCTGCTATGGTTATATCCACTGTCAAGCAGTCCCCGAAAGCTCGGCCACAGAAGTCGCTGAATACACTAACATCATCAGGGTCCTTTTCCTCGCTGCTGACACACTGCCCTTTTCCTAGGGACAGCCGCAGAAACCCTTCAGTCCCCACTTGGCCTTCTGATGGCTGCTTGCTCCCGGTGCCTCTTGAATTTCAGGCGCCTGGGACTCCAGTCTCCTTCTCAGTGTACAATCTCTGCTAGTATGTCCTGGCCTTTCGCAAGTATAACAAATGTATCTTCCCAGCTCGTCCTTCAGTGGAGATCTTCGGGATCCTGGGGCCCTTGGATATCTTGGCATATTAGTGGGGGGTTTTCCTTTCATCACCTCAGTCATCACTTTCAGCATCTCCCCCTGCTGGACCGCCAGTTTTTGGACAGCTTCACTTAAGCTTTCCAATGTTGGCTGTGTTTGGGGCAGAGCTTTTCCCCCAGCAGCTGCATTCACAAGGCCGCCACTTCGTGTATGGGGGTTAGTCTTGGCTGTCTCTGCCACAGGAACTTCCTCTTCTTCTGACCACATAATAGCAGCCTGCATGAGTTCATGGAACTTCTTACTGGGCTCTTCCTTAAACCTCCTTTTCATTTCACGGCGGAGGGAATCATCCTGGAGCCCCAGCACTAACTGCTCTTTCAGAACCGTATCTGGGTCTGGAACTCGCTGAGGGTCTCGCCGCTCCACTCTGCTCATTTTCTCCTGGAGGTCATATGCATATGCCCGGATAGTTTCACCGGGCTCCTGCTTTCTCTCAAAGAACTCCTTTAGTCGGGTTCCAATAGGTACCTTGTCCCCATACACTTCTAGGAGGAGTTCAAATACCTTTTCCACATTTTTTTTGTCCGCCCCTGCCATGAACTTTACTGTGGCCTTGGCCTGGCCCTTGAGGTGTTCCTCTATGAAGTCTACATGATCTTCTTCAGGTACTCTTAGCACACGCAGAGCTGCCTTCACAGACTTGACCCACTCCTCTACCATAATGTCTCCTGGTCTTGTCGGGAAGCCACCAAACTCTGTGACCTTCCGCTCCCGTGGGACATAAATAGTAGGGGGTTTCTTAGCTTCTGCTGCCTGTTGGTCTATCACTGCCTTAGCCAGTGATAAGGCTTCTCTCTGTTCTGTTCTAGCTTGCTGTAATGCCTCAGCTTGGTCTGATAATCTGCGCTGAAGTTCAGCAAACTGGGCCCGCAGTTCTTCAATTCCAGCCATGGTAGGGTGCTCAACCAGGCCTGGACCGTGCAACTAGAATTCAACCAGTAAACCAATGGGGTGGACCTTGTGGATAGGATCCTGTTCGTGACGCCAATTATGTAAGCGGGGGAATGGTCCCGCTATTGTGGGGAACTTTCCGGGCTT
>NW_020705659.1:0-1187 GCF_002925995.2 Terrapene triunguis
TGTAAGCGGGGGAATGGTCCCGCTATTGTGGGGAACTTTCCGGGCTTCTGCACTACCCCGGTGAAGTGGGCTAGCGAAAGGATCTGAGTCCTCGCTCCCACTTCCTTTACCCAGAGGCCTCCCTGCCCTTGAGGACTCCCCTTCCACTCTCCTGTCTGGCAGAGTCCTCGTAACCCCAACAAGGCTGGGCCCAGGATTCCTGGGGGGCTTGACCCCCAACCCTGCTGTGGTCACCTAGGACAGGGGCTAGGGTGTCCCCACTCCGGGGTACTCTCTCTGTACTGGGCACCTCCCTGACCCACTGATTATTCCATACAATTTAAAACAAATGCAAGTTGTTTAATTAACAATCAATCTAAGAAAAGAATAAGGAAAAATGGGAAAGGTTAAAGGAAAACACATCATCCCACTTTGTGGCAGGGAACATCACAAACAGTGTCTCTGGACATCAGGGCACTTCACAGTCTGTTCCTTGTTAGTCCCAGATTTCCGTCTCAGGCCCTGGCTGTGCTGCAGGGATGCTGCGGGTTGGACACTTGCAATGGTGGTGGCCACACACCTCCGGGCTTTGAGTGGTGGGACCCTTCTTCCCAGCGTCAGCCCCCCGTAGGGTTAAGGTCCCCCTCCTGGTCTGGCCTGCAAGGGCCCTTGTCTGGGGGTGTCTTTCTGTGCTGGGCCCTTTGCCCAAGGTCCCCCCTTGGCTGGTCCCACTTGCTCACCACACCTGGCTCTGTGGCTGCGTCTCTGCTCCCAGCACACGATCTGCTCTCCCTGGGCTGCGTCTCTGGCTCTGTGGCTGCGCCTCTGCTCCTAGCACACGATCTGCTCTCCCTGGGCTGCGTCTCTGGCTCTGTGGCTGCGTCTCTGGCCCCTCTGGGTCTGGCACGGTTCTGCTCTCCAGCTCAGCCTGGGCCCCTGCTTTCTCCTTAGCTCGGCCCCACTCAGTCTGACCCAGGCAATTCCAGCTCACACGGAGGACGGGACCTCCCTGGCCTCCTGACCCTCTGATTAGCCTGCCCGCCCTGTCAATCAGGCTGATCTGGAGCATTGGCCTCTCGCCATTGTTCCTGGGGACTGTCAGTCTCAGGCTCCTGATTTGCCATCGACCCTTCCCCTTTTAGTACTGGGAGCAAGCCAATCAAAACACCCCCACTGAATGTTAGTAAGGGGGCAACAGTCCCCTTACA
>NW_020705660.1:0-4754 GCF_002925995.2 Terrapene triunguis
TGCTATTTACCCAGCCCCCTGCACCAGAGGGCCTGGGCTGTTGAACTACTATTGCCCCAGCCCCCCCTGCACCAGAGGGCCTGGGCTGTTGAACTGTTTATTGCCCCAGCCCCCCCCTGCACCAGAGGGCCTGGGCTGCGGAACTGTCTGTGGATTACTCAGCCCTGCACCGAAGGGCCTGAACCTGAGCTAACCGGCTATTTGTTTCGTGGACAGGGAGTCGGTGTGGCTCCCCTCCTGCCCCGGAGGGTCGAGCCCCGGCACGAACCTTTTACACGTGGCGCCCAACGTGGGGCCTGCGAGCCCCTGCCCCTGTGAGAAGGGGCTAGAGCGGGAGTGGCCGTTGCCCACCCCACGGTTCAGTCAAAGATGGATATGGAGCGGTTGTTCCAGTTACTGACGGAGAGTCAGGAGCGGCAGCAGGCGGCCCAGCTGCAGCAGCAGCAGCAACAACAGGCTGCTCAGCTCGTGCAGCAGCAGCAGCGAGATGCCGCCCATCTCCAACTCCAACAGGAGCAGCACACGGCCCAGCTGGAGCACCAGCAGCGATTGGTACAGCAGTTGGGGAACCAGCTGCAGCAGCTGCTGGTTGCGCCCCCTCACCCTGCGGCGGGAGCAGAAGGGGGGGCCGCGGGGATGCCGCGTTTGTCTGCTGGCCTCCGTTTGACCAAGATGGGCCCGGATGATGACCCCGAGGCCTTCCTGGTTACCTTCGAGCGGGTAGCCCTAGTCGCCGGGTGGTCCAGAGACCAATGGGCTACCCTCCTGGCCCCCTATCTGACCGGGGCGGCCCAGGTGGCCTACCGCGGATTGGCGGTAGAGGAAGCCCGGGACTATGACCGGGTGAAGGCCGCCATATTGGACGCTCTCGACGTCAGTCCCGAGACCTTCCGACAACGATTCCGGAGCCAGACGTACCCTCCTGGAGCCCGACCGCGGTTAGTGGCCCAGACCCTAAAAGAGACCTGCCGGAGATGGCTACAGCCCGAGGTCCGGACGGCGGAGGAAGTGACTGAACAGGTGGTCCTAGAGCAGTTCATACACACTCTACCGTCCCGGGGGCAGAGCTGGGTTCTCCGCCACCGACCAGCGACCTTGGCCATGGCAGTGTCCCTGATGGAGGATTTCCTCGCGGCAGAAAATGCAGTGGGTCCCACCTTCCGCCGCCCCACCGCTGGGTCCGAACCAGCCCGCGGCGAAAGGAAGGGGAACACCACGAGTGAGCCACGGCAACCCGAACGCAGAATCGACTCCCACCGTGAGCTCCGAGTCCGGCAGACGGAGTCAGCCCCTCGGACTTGGCCCCCGGCCCCGGGCCAGGGGCCCCCAAGGCCTCGGCGGAGCCCCCCCCGGAGCCCGAGCTGGGCGGGGCCCCGAGGCAGGCGGTCGGAGCTTGGTCCCTGTTTCGGATGCGGAAAGATGGGCCACCTCCAGCGAGATTGTCCAGAGATGGAGTGCAGTTATGGGCAAGTGTGGGCAGGCCAAAACCGAGCACGGCCAGCCCTGAATCCCAAGCTGACGGTCCCGGCGGCCGTTGGGGGGAGAACCACCCAGGCATTGATTGACTCTGGCTGTGGACAGACATTGGTCCGAAAGGAGCTGGTCCCGCAGAGCGATACCCGTCTGGGGTGGATCTATTTACAGTGCATTCATGGGGACGTCCGACCCTACCCCAGTGCCCGGGTTTCCCTGACTATCAGGGGGGTCACCCGGAATCTGGTGGTTGGGGTCGCTCCCCAGCTTGCGTATCCTGTGATCCTGGGTCGAGACTGGCCGGCCTTCGAGGAGGTCCTTCGTCCCACGCCGGCCCTGGAGGCCGATCGGGTGGGGTCCTCACCAGAGACCACCGAAACGGACACGGCACCCGAGATGAACGGGACGGACGAAGCAGGGCAGCAGCCGGAGCCCGCCCCGCAACCCCGCTTCGACACCGACTTCTGTCGGGACCAAAGAGAAGACCCGACCCTCCGCCGCTTCTACGAGCAGCTTGCAGCCGTAGACGGGAAGGTCACGGACCCCCAACAAGCTAGTCAGTGGCCCCATTTCGAGTTGCGCCGAGACCGACTCTACCGCGTAGACCGTGATCCCCGCACCCGGGAACCACAGACCCAGCTGATGGTGCCCCTGTGTCACCGGCGGGCTGTAATGAAGCTAGCCCATGATGTGCCGGCCGCCGGACACTTGTGGCAGGAGAAGACCCTGGCCCGGATCCTGACGCGCTTCTTTTGGCCAGGAATCTATTCGGAGGTGAAGAAATATTGCGCCTCCTGCCCGGACTGTCAGTTGGCTGCTCCGCCCGGGATACCCAAGGCGCCCCTGGTCCCCATGCCGTTGATGGAGACTCCTTTTGAACGAGTCGCTATGGACCTCGTAGGCCCGCTCCCAAAGACCGCTGCGGGGTTCCAATACATTTTGGTGTTGGTGGACTATGCCTCCCGGTTCCCGGAGGCTATCCCTCTGCGGAGTATTACCGCTCGGACCATCGCGGGGGAACTCGTGAAGATCTTTGCACGGGTAGGGCTGCCTAGGGAGATCCTAACCGACCAGGGCACGAACTTTACCTCCCGGCTGTTGCAACAGGTCTGTGCCATCTTAGGCATCAAACAGCTTCGCACCTCCGTCTACCACCCGCAGACGGACGGGCTAGTAGAGCGGTTTAACCGCACTCTGAAAGGAATGTTGCGGAAGTTCCCAGCGGAGGACCTTCGCCACTGGGACCAGTTCCTGCCCCCCTTGTTGTTAGCCGTCCGAGAGGTTCCGCAAACGTCGACGAAGTTCTCCCCGTTTGAACTACTATATGGACGCAGGCCACGGGGCCTCCTCGACCTGATGCGCGAAACCTGGGAACAGTCGGCCTCCCCTGCCGAGGGCCTCTTAAAGTACGTCCTCCAGTTACGGGAGTACCTGACCCAGGCCGGAGCGCTAGCGCGTGAGAACTTGAGGGCGGCTCAGGAGCGCCAGGAGAGGAGTTATAACAAGGGCGCCCAAGACCGGGAATTTCAACCGGGGGACCGAGTCCTACTCCTCCTACCGTCCAGGGAGTCGAAACTGTTAGCCCGCTGGCAGGGGCCGTACGACGTTGTGCGCAAGGTGGGTCCGGTCACCTATGAGGTACGGCAGCCGGGTAAACGCAAGGGGACCCAACGGTACCATGTGAACCTGCTAAAGCGGTGGCATGACCGGGAGGGCCTCTTAATCAATCCGTACCCACCTGAGCCTGAATTGGGGCCCCGTGTGCCCTCGACAGACGACCACCCGATACCCCTGCTAGGCGACTCACTTACCGAGGAGCAACAGAAACAGGCCAACTGTCTTCTGCAGGCCTTCAAGAAGACCTTCACGACAGTGCCCGGCTCCACAACGTTGGTCAAGCACTCGATCCAGACGGAACCTGGGAAAGTGATCCCAGAAACAACCCGGCCTCTGCCGTATCGGATGCGCGATGAGGTCGAGGAGGAGGTAAGGGCCATGCTGGCTCTGGGAGTTATTGAGCCGTCCCAGAGCGAGTGGCGGAGCCCGGTGGTCCTGGTGCCCAAGCCTGATGGCACCCGCCGCTTTTGCATTGATTTCCGAAGGGTAAACGCCGTCTCTCGCTTCGACGCCTACCCGATGCCACGCGTCGACGAGTTACTGGGCCGACTGGGGGAAGCCCAGTTTATTACCACTCTCGACCTCAGCAAGGGCTATTGGCAGATCCCCCTCGAAGAGGCTTCGAAGGAAAAAACCGCCTTTGCCACCCCGTCTGGGCTATATCAATTCACTAGAATGCCATTCGGTCTCCATGGAGCCCCTGCCACCTTCCAGAGATTGATGGACCATATCCTACAGTCCCACCAGGACTATGCAGCTGCCTACCTCGATGACGTGGTTATATATAGTCGCCGTTGGGAGGACCATCTGCCCCGGGTCGCGGCGGTCCTAAGGTCCCTGCGACAGGCGGGCCTAACCGCCAACCCCAAAAAGTGCCGTATTGCCTGGAGGGAGACCACCTACCTTGGCTATACGGTTGGAGGGGGATGCGTCAAACCCCTTATAGGAAAGATCCAAGCCCTTCTGGATTGTCCAACCCCGACGACCAAGCGACACGTTCGGCAGTTCCTGGGCCTCGTAGGCTACTATCGACGGTTCATACCCCAGTTCGCGTCCATAGCGGCGCCCTTAACGGGGCTCCTGACTAAAGACCGCCCCCGGCAGGTACAATGGACACCAGAGTGTGAGGCCGCCTTTCGAACGCTTCAGAAGTGCCTCTGCCAGGAGCCGGTTCTATACAGTCCGGATTTTAAGCGCCCGTTCATCCTACAGACCGATGCCTCCGAGGTGGGGTTGGGGGCTGTCTTATCGCAAGAACTGAATGGAAAAGACCACTCCGTGATATACCTCAGCAGGAAGCTGTTCCCCCGGGAGAGGAATTACGCGGTTGTAGAAAAAGAAGCCCTGGCCGTGAAGTGGGCCTGCGACGCTCTCCGCTTCTACCTCCTCGGGGCACCGTTCACTTTGGTTACGGACCACGCCCCCCTCCGGTGGCTGATGCGGATGAAAGACAATAACCCCCGCATCATGCGTTGGTACCTGGCCTTGCAGCCCTATGCCTTTACTGTGCAGCATCGGGCTGGCAAGGACCACGCAAACGCGGACTTTCTATCCCGTCTAGGAGAAATGGAAGGACCGGGCCCCGGTACGCGGGAGCCGGTCTTGAGGGGCGGGGTGTGTAGTGACTCGGTGTGGCTCCCCTCCTGCCCAGAGGAGGGAGCACG
>NW_020705661.1:0-6993 GCF_002925995.2 Terrapene triunguis
ACATGGAAGAACTCTGGTTCATATATAGGCCTAATGACGTCATCAGTTCCCTCCTTTGAGAATACTCAACAAACTTTTGGCTGAGTTTTCTCATATTCTGTAGACAAGATATGATTGAGTGCCATAGAGCTGGGGTTCTCAATGAGAGGGTATGCTGGGATTTCTGGGGAACGGAGGCACAAAGCTTACGGCGGAGCAATTTAAAACAAGCAATCAGAAGGAGGGTGACCAGGCACAGTACCACACCTGTGAGGAGGAGACGCACAAGGCTATTTCCCAGTCCTCCCAGGTTGGGCAACCAACTCCAAAGGGAATCGAAACCTGTGGGTTCCCGTTCCTGGGCCTTCCACTGCTCAAAAGCCTGTTCGGCTGACAGGACGTGCTTGTTAATGTCCTGTGAGTTTTCTGGGACATAAGTACAACATTCACTCCCAATAAGGGCACACACTCCGCCCTGGGAGGCTAAAACATAATCTAAGGCCTGTCTGTTTTGCAGGGACAGCAACCGGAGCTGGTAAAGCTCTGAATTAAGGCTTTTCTCTATGGCCAAGGTCTCATTGGCGTACTTGGTGAGAAACACAGAGAGCCTACGATAAAATTGAGCCAGTCGTCCCACCCCATAGGATGGGAGAAAGATCATACCCAATCTGTCTCCTTCTGAAATGGGCTCTGGGGTGGCATACAAAGATCTATGCTGCCTAGGGCGGCCAGGGGGCAGTTTAGGGAAAACACGAAGGGGAGGGGCAAGATATCCTAGGTAGCAGCTTCCATACCACCGATGCGGTAACCACTTGTAGGCAGAGGTACCGCAAATATAAAAGGAGTGGCCATTCCCTACCAAGCCATTAAAACCGCTACTCCACTTATTTGCTTGTCTGGCATTCAACGATCCGAGCCGGGCGGTAGAGTTGGATTTGCCTTTAACATAGACAGGGATGGAAGCGTCACTGTCAGGGGATAAATAATACTGACAGGTGCTATTCCCAGCAAACCAGGTGTGATTGCTGGACTTAAACTGTCGATAGCACACCAAACCAGGGGCCACTGGCCGCAACCTAATAGGGGAAGGGATATACGTTGAGTTGGCCTGCGGCTTCCAGGGGTCGTCCCTTAACGCATACTGGGACTCAATGGTACAGTTCTGTGACAAGGGGGTACCTGAGACATTTTTCCCCCTACTGAACCATCCCCAACAGATATCTGACCAATTCTGGGGAACTACCCTCCAGGGTAACCCTGCAGCATGGTGCGGGATTTGAGAGCATACCCAGCAGTTGGAGAGGTTAAACTCTTGGGCAAAGCAAATCTTCAGGGACTCATATGTGTTTGTCTCTAAGTTAGTAGGGATTCCTTTCCATCCTGCATGTGCCTGGGGGGAAACGGGAGTTAACAAGAGGAGTGTCTCTATGGCAAAGAGCACCACCGTGGCAGACCCTAGACCTGAACTCATATTGGGCAGGTGACCCTAGGGCCTAACAATCACAATTCCCCAAATACCCACAAAATAACAATTACCAATAGTAAGCAGATTAAAAACAACAGGGTCCAGGCCACCAGGTTAGGCCGGCCCTGTGAAAATAAACACAACCAACGCTCAGAGGTCTCGCGGGGAGTGCGCTGTGACTGTCCAAAGAGAGCACAGGGCATTCCCAGCAGACACTATTGTCGCCTGAATAACAGCTTAAGTCCCAGATCGTCGCTGGCAGTCTTCTCTGCAGGCTGGACGGTCCACCGTTCAGGAGCAGGCACTGCTTTCAGGCGAGAGTGATGAATCCAGTTCTTGTGTCCCTCAACCTTTGCCGCTGTATGGGAGACCAGCAGGACGGTGTGGGGTCCCTTCCACTTCTCTTGGAGAGTCTCGTCCTTCCAGGTCCGAACGAATACGGAGTCACCTGGCTGCAAGGAGTGGATCGGGGCATCCAGCGGGAGAGGCTGCAAATCTTTGGTATACCTGTGTAGAGAACAAAGAACAGCAGACAGAGAGCACATGTACTGAGATAAGAAGCCACACCCCATTTCCCACTCCCCTGCCTGAACCGGTGTACCATTCATAGGCCATGCCCTTCCAAACATAATCTCGAAGGGACTGAGCCCTAACCTGCCCTTAGGGAGAGCGCGAATGCGGAGCAAAACAAGGGGCAAAGCATCAGGCCACTTAAGGGAAGCCTCTTGGCAAACCTTTGAGAGGTGCCGCTTAAGAGTCTGAGTTGTACGCTCCACTACCCCACTGGCCTGCGGTCGCCATGGCGTGTGAAGCTTCCAGGGGATCTGTAGGGCATCCGATATCTTCTGAACGACTTGGGATGTGAAGTGTGTTCCATTATCAGATTCCATCCACTGGGGAAGCCCGAAGCGAGGAATGATCTCCTTGACAAATTTGAGAGCCACTGTCTTGGCAGTGTTGTTACGACATGGGAAGGCCTCAGGCCATCCGCTGAATCGATCTACCAAGACAAGGAGGTATCTGAATCCTTGGGTCCGGGGGAACTCAGTAAAATCTATTTGCCAAACCAGTCCCGGGCCTGGGGTAGGCTCCAAAGTGGCTGGCAACACTGACACTCCCGGTCGAGGGTTGTTCTTCTGGCAAACTAAACATTCAGCCTGCACCTGGGAGGCCAGAGGCCTAAGTCCAGAGGTTAAAAAATATTTACCCATTAGCTGAGAGAGAGCCTCTCTCCCTGCGTGAGTGGTTTGATGTAGCTGCTGCAACACCGGCCGAATTAGGCCCTTTGGTAATAGGATCTTTCCTTCCAGGGAGTGGAACCACCCCTCTTTTTCCTGGAGACCGAGCCTGCCTGCCAGGTTCCTTTCTTCGCCAGAGTACTGAGGGGTCGGGAGCTCCCCCACTGATGGGATGAGGGCATGCATATGGGCATCTTCAGCTTCCAATGGTTCCAGGGTAGCAGCTCGCTTGGCCTCCCTATCCGCTCTAGCATTACCTCTGGCTACATCTTGCTCTTCCTTTTGATGAGCCTTGCAGTGTACCACTGCTACTGCTGAGGGGAGCTGCACTGCTTCTAAAAGCCGGAGAATCTGGGATCCATGTTTGACAGGAGAGCTTTGAGCTGTCAACATTCCTCGTTGCTTCCATAAACCAGCATGGGCGTGTAGTACTCCAAAGGCATATCTGGAATCAGTAAAAATGTTAACTCTTTTCCCTTTTGACAGTTCAAGTGCACGGGTTAAGGCTACCAATTCAGCCAGCTGGGCTGATGTCCCAGCAGGTAAACCCTCTGCTTCCACAGTTTCGTGAACAGATACAACAGCATAGCCAGCCCTCCTTTGCCCATTTACAACTGTACTACTGCCGTCCGTATACCACTCATAATCAGCATTCAGGAGGGGTTGATCTTTTAAGTCTGGGCGGCTGGAGTATTGAGCATCTATGACCTCCAAACAGTCGTGTTCCTGCTCCTCTGTCTCCGGTAACAAGGTAGCTGGGTTAAGGGAGGGACAGGTCTGTAAGGTAACTTCAGGATTTTCTACAAGCTTTGCCTGATACCGAGCTACCCGAGCCTGGGTAAGCCAGAGACCACCCTTAGTATCCAGCAGGGCTTGAACCATATGGGGAGTATACACTTGCACAGTTCCCCCCAGTGTCAGTTTCTCAGCTTCCCCAAGCACTAAGGCAGTTGCTGCGACCGCTCGCAAACATGCTGGCCATCCCTTAGCAACTTGATCCAGCTGTTTAGAGAAATATGCCACGGGACGTTTCCAGGTGCCTAATAACTGAGTAAGCACTCCCAGGGCCACACCTTTCCTTTCATGCACATACAATTGGAATGGCTTAGTGAGGTCGGGCAAACCAAGGGCTGGAGCTTCCATCAGTTTCCTTTTTAAAACCTTAAATGCTTTGTCGGCTTCTGAGGACCAGTAAAAGGGGTCATGATCCGCTCCCTTAACACATTCATACAAGGGTTTAGCCCACAGTCCAAACTCTGGGATCCAAATCCTACAGAAGCCTGCCATGCCCAGAAATGCCCTGAGCCGTTTACGATTGCTTGGGATAGGAATTTGGCAGATAGCTTCCTTTCTTTCGTTCGAAAGCTGACGTTCCCCCTGCCTTATATAAAATCCTAAGTAGAGTACTTCTGGAAGGGCAATTTGAGCCTTACTCTGTGCTACTCGATATCCTCGGAGTCCAACAAAGTTCAGGAGGCTCACAGTGGCTTTAAGGCAAGAGGTTAGACCCACAGCAGGAATTAACAAGTCATCCACATATTGCAGGAGGAGGACTTTGTCCTCGTTGTCCCACTCCTCCAAGTCTCTAGCCAGGGCCTGGCTGAAAAGGGTGGGGGAATTTTTAAACCCCTGGGCCAGCACTATCCAGCAAAGTTGCTTTCTAACCCTCCTTCTGTCCTCCCACTCGAAGGAGAAAATCTCCTGTGACTGGGGGTCAACCGGAATCGTGAAGAAGGCATCCTTTAAATCCAGGACTGAAAAATGGGTGTACTGCCCCCCTATAGAAGCCAACAATGTATACGGATTGGGAACAAGGGGGTGTAGAGTCTTAACCCGCTCATTAACTGCCCTCAGGTCCTGGACCAGCCGGTATGTGCCATTGGGCTTTTGTACAGGCAAGATAGGAGTGTTCCAAGCTGACTGGCATTCTCGAAGTACCCCGCACTTTAGGAACTGGTCTATAGTTTCCTGCAGTCCCTCTCTGGCCTCCTTTTTGATTGGATACTGCTTGATTCGCACTGGACCTTTTCCTGGCAAAAGCTGAACAGTAATAGGAGTATGATGGGCTGCCTTTCCTGGGATCCCTGATGCCCATACCAGAGGAAAAACCCGCTTCTCCCACTGACTCCACTCTGGGGCTTGCATAGCTGAGGGCTCAATTGCAAGTGTCATTATCCAGGCATTCTCTGGGGGTAAGGTGAGGCTTATTTCATCTTGAGTGAAATGCAGGGTAGCACCTAAGCGACAAAGCAGGTCCCGTCCCAATAGAGGCGTTGGACAATCGGGGAGGTAAACCAGTTTGTGAGATAGAGTTCTGTTTCCCAAAGCACATTCCGCTGGGTCATATACTGGGCACTTAGTTCCTTTCCCTGTTGCTCCCACCACAGTGAGGGAATCTGCCACAGGCAGCTGAAGGGGTTGGTTTACAGCAGTTCGTGCAGCTCCAGAGTCTATTAAAAAGTCTATGTCTGAATCTCCCACCCGCATTTTTACTCGGGGTTCCGGGGGCAGGATAGTCCGTCTCCCCTGACACCCCTATTCTTGATCCTCTGCTGCCATCATAGGGGTACCTTCCCTTTCAGGGCGCTCATTTTTCCAATGTCCCTCCTTTCGGCATATGGCACACTGATTGCGACCCAGACGCCTTTCTTGTAAGCCAGGGCGCCCACGCCCACGTCCTCTCATTCCCCGGCCCCTTCCACCTTCCTGAAATCTTCCCCTGCCACCAGCCTGTACTGCTGCAACCATCATTTTCACTTGCCTCTTTTCCTTTTCTCCTTCCCTAAGGCTGTAAGCCCTGTTTGCAGTTTCCAGAATCTGTGCCATTGTCATGCCCATCAAATCCTCCTTTTTCTGCAGTTTCCTTTTAATATCAGGGGCAGCACGACTGGTAAAGATACCCTTTATAATTGCCTCAGTAGCCTGATCATCGGGGTTTGCATTAGTAGTTTGCCTGATGGTATCCCGAATACGCTGCAGAAAAGCAACCGGACTCTCCTTTGGCTCCTGTACTAGCTCATACGGCTTAGCCCAATTGTTATGTCTGACAGCTGAGTGTCGGAGACCATGTAATAGGAGCTCCTTGTATACAGTGAGAAGGGTAAAATCCGCCGGCACATTGGGATTCCATTGGGGGTCTGCTGTAGGAACCTGAGCTGCAGCAACAGGGACGTTTGCTGCATCTGCCTCATGTCTACGCTGTGCCTCCTCCCGTGCCTTAGACACAACCTGATTTCGCTCCACCTCAGACAGCAGAGTTCGCATAAGGACATTACAGTCATCCCAATCAGGTTTATGACTCGCCAGACACCCTTCAAAAACTGAGATAAACTTGCTTGGATTCGTAGAGAATTCCCCTGCCTGTGTCTTAAAAGCTGCCAGATCCACCGGATTAAAAGGCACATGGGTGTAAACCTGCATTGTAGTGGCTCGGCGATTATCTGTTCCAGGGCGGGCTATCCGAGTCTCAGTAATCAATGGATAGAATCCCACCGAGGGGGCAATCTCTGGGACCTGAGGCACCCTGTCTTTATATGGTGGGGGTGTTGGAGCCGAAGGGGACACCGACTCTGCCATCACAACCGAGGGAGGGTTCTGGGGACTAACAGTAGTTACTACCGAACCTGTCGGAGTCAAATTACACCTTTACAAAAGATCTGACCTATTTCTTAACAACATAAACAACTGTACATACATATGTTCATTCCATTTACCCGTACGCTGACAAAACAAAAGCAATTGAAGGACCGTATTATAATTAAGTGATCCCTCCGGTGGCCACCTTTCCTGGTCCTCTAGCTGATATTGAGGCCAGTCTACTGTACAGAATCTTTTCAGTTTACTTTTAATCAACGGATCCGATCCAAACACTTTCCAGTTCACCAGAATGCATTCCAAGGGTGTACACCTTGCCCTGCCTACAGTACTCTGCCCCTGCCCCATATTAGGGAGACTCTGGGCGTCCCCAAGTCAAAACAGGTAGACACTGGGTGTCCCCAGGTCAAGACAGATAAAGTCCCCACTGGACTGTTCCTACCTTATCCACAGGACCGGTTCCCCACCGTCGCCCGCAGCTGCTTCTCCACTACTCAAGCGCGTTGCACCGTTGTACCCTCCGGGGTCGAGCAAACCACGTCTCCGCCGAGGCCCCCGATGAAGTCACCGGTGAGCTCTGGGCGTCGGTCGTCGCCGTAGTCCGTCGGCCTCCGAGAGGGGTCCGGGCAAGGCTAAATTTCAGCCTCGAGCCCACCCAGGGACGCCAAGACTGTTGCTGGCACAGAGGTGCCCGAGGCAAAGCAACAGGGGTTCGTT
>NW_020705662.1:0-1100 GCF_002925995.2 Terrapene triunguis
TGTGATCGGTGTCGGTCCGCCTACCCGCTAGGGGGCGGTGGGGAGCTACGTCGTCACGGGCTGGCCGGGGTTACGCCTCCGCCAGCGGGGAATTAGCAGCGGAAAGGCTGCCAGCCAGAGTCTGTAGCGCGCCCCTCAGGCAGGGGAGCGCCGGCAAAGGTCAGTAGCGCGCCCCTCAGGCAGGGGAGCGCCGGCAAAGGTCAGTAGCGCGCCCCTCAGGCAGGGGAGCGCCGGTAATGGTCAGTAGCGCGCCCCTCAGGCAGGGGAGCGCCGGCAATGGTCAGTAGCGCGCCCCTCAGGCAGGGGAGCGCCGGCAAAGGTCAGTTGCGCGCCCCTCAGGCAGGGGAGCGCCGGCAAAGGTCAGTAGCGCGCCCCTCAGGCAGGGGAGCGCCGGTAATGGTCAGTAGCGCGCCCCTCAGGCAGGGGAGCGCCGGCAAAGGTCAGTAGCGCGCCCCTCAGGCAGGGGAGCGCCGGCAAAGGTCCCGGCGTGGCTCGGCCGGGTAGGGGAACGCAGGCCCACCCTACACCACTGCGTTCCAGCCCAGGGCCCTGACGGTGGCAGGACGAGGGTCCCGCCACTGGATCAGCGGGGTCCCTCCGTGATACAGACTCACCACTGTGCAGCTTTGTCCCTGGGCTACTTCCTACCCGATCGCTCGTCCGGATCCCTCTGATCCCGTCAATGCGTCGGGGTAGTCCGCTCTTGGCAGCTCCAGCTCCCCCTCAGGCTCAGGTTCCTCCAGCTCCCCCCAGTCCTTGGCTGCTGGCAGCTCCAGCTCCCACTCCGGCTCCTCCAGTTCCCCTGGGTACTCGGCAGCGGGCAGTCCTGGCAGCCCCAGTCCGTCCTCCCGGTGCGGTTTCCACTGGTCCAGGGCCTCCCCTGGCGCGGCAGCAGGATCTGAAGGGAGCAGCTCGCGGTCTGCGTCTGCCTCCCTCCTTGGTGCTGCCCTGACTGAGCTAAGGGCCCCGCCCTTTATACTTCCTGTTCCACCCCTCCCCTTCCGGGGGGTGGAGCTAGCTTGGGCTGGCCCTGCCCACTCCAGCTGAGAGAAAGGCCCTTTTACCTCCGGTTCGGAGGGCAGCCACCCTGGCTCCCTACA
>NW_020705663.1:0-4451 GCF_002925995.2 Terrapene triunguis
GGCCCTTTTACCTCCGGTTCGGAGGGCAGCCACCCTGGCTCCCTACATACCCCACCCCTCAAATCCAGCTCCCGAACCTCGGAGCTGGCGTCCTCAGCCTCCCCCAGACGGGAGAAAAAGTCCGCATTGGCGTTATCCCGTCCCGCCCGATGGCGGATCGTGAAGGCGTAGGTTTGTAGCGTAAGATACCATCGCTGAAGGCGGGCATTCGCGTCCTTCATCTTGTTGAGCCACTTCAGGGGTGCATGATCTGTGACCAGTATAAAGGGGGCCCCGAGGACGTAGTAGCGGAGGGCATCAACCGCCCACTTAACAGCTAGGGCCTCCTTCTCCAGGACGGAGTAGTTTCGCTCCCGGGGGAACAGTTTCCGACTGATGTAAACAATAGGGTGCTCCTCCCCGTCCACCTCCTGTGAGAGGACCGCGCCAAGCCCCACGCCGGAGGCATCGGTCTGGACAATGAAGTCACGATCAAAGTCCGGGCTGAAGAGTACGGGCTCGCTACACAGGCGGTCTTTGACAGTTTGAAAGGCCCGCTCGCAGTCATCAGACCAGCACACTCTGCGGGGGCTATCTTTGGTCAGGAGTTCTGTTAAAGGGGCCGTAATAGTTGCAAAGTGGGGTACGAACCGCCGGTAATAGCCAGCTAGGCCCAAGAATTGACGCACCTGCCTCTTCGTGGTTGGTGCCTGGCATTCCTGGAGTGCTTGAACCTTCCCGATGAGGGGGCGTACCTGTCCGTGCCCCAGGGTGTACCCCAGATAAGTGGTTTCTTCCCGCCCGATTCGGCATTTCTTGGGATTGGCTGTGAGGCCGGCGGCGCGGAGGTCCCGGAGGACAGCCGCCACTCGGTTGAGGTGTTCCTCCCAGTTACTGCCATAGATAACCACATCATCCAGGTAGGCAGCGGCGTACTTGGTGTGAGGTTGCAAAATCCGATCCATCAAGCGCTGGAAGGTTGCGGGGGCCCCATGGAGGCCAAAAGGCATCCGAGTAAACTGGTACAGGCCGGAAGGGGTGGCAAACGCGGTCTTCTCCTTAGATCGGGGTTCCAAGGGGATCTGCCAGTACCCCTTGGTGAGATCTAATGTGGTGATATAGCAGGCTTCTCCAAGCCGGTCGAGGAGCTCATCGACGCGGGGCATTGGATATGCATCAAACTTTGAAATGTCGTTGACTCTCCGAAAGTCAATACAAAACCGCCGGCTCCCATCTGGCTTTGGAACGAGGACGACGGGGCTCCGCCATTCGCTCTGGGAATGCTCAATAACACCCAGTTCCAACATGGCCTGGACTTCCTCCTCCACGGCCTCTCGCATTCGCCTAGGCAATGGCCGGGTCGTCTCTCGGATCACCACCCCGGGGTCGGTCTGGATTGCATGGTAGGCGAGCGTAGTCCGTCCGGGCTTTGGGGTGAAGGTCCTGGGGAATGCCTTCACTAGGCAGAGGGCTTGTTCCCGCTGCTCGGCAGTGAGCGTCTCGGCTAGCTGTGGTTCCCCACTATCAGACTCTTCGGGGAGTTGTGGCCCGAGGTCTGGTTCAGGCGGGTATGGGGCAATTAGTAGTCCTTCCCGTTCCCGCCAGGGTTTTAAAAGATTTACATGACAAATCTGCTTTCCCTTCCGGTGATCAGGCTGCCGGATTTCGTAATTGACAGGCCCCACTTGGCGAAGGACCTCATACGGGCCCTGCCAACGGGCAAACAGTTTTGATTCCTCCGAGGGGAGCAGGAGGAGAACTCGGTCCCCGGGGGCAAATGATCGGACCTGGGTGCCCCGATTATACTGCTGCTCCTGGCCCCTTTGGGCCGTGTTTAAGTTCTCCCTCGCAAGTTCACCCGCCCGGGCCAGCCGCTCCTGCAGCTGCAAGACGTATTGTAAGAGGCCCTGCGTTGAGGATGGTGTATGTTCCCAAGTTTCCCTCAGGAGATCCATCACTCCGCGGGGCCTTCGCCCATAGAGGAGCTCAAATGGAGAGAACTTCGTGGAAGCCTGTGGAACTTCCCGAACCGCCAGTAGTAAAGGGGGAAGTAGTTGATCCCACTGACGGAGGTCCTGGGTGGGGAAGCGTCGTAACATTCCCTTCAGGGTCCGATTAAAACGTTCGACTAACCCATCCGTTTGGGGATGGTAAACTGAGGCTTGCAGTTTCTTAATCCCTAGCAGGGCACATACTTGACGGAACAACTTAGAGGTGAAGTTGGTCCCTTGGTCAGTAAGTATCTCCCGAGGGAGACCTACCCTGGCGAAGATTTTCACGAGCTCTGCTGCAATAATGCGGGCCGTGATACTCCTTAAGGGGACAGCCTCAGGGAAGCGGGTGGCGTAGTCCATCAAGACAAGGATATATTGGTAGCCCGCCTGACTTTTCGGGAAGGGTCCGACCAGGTCCATCGCTACTCGTTCAAACGGAATGCCCACTGTTGGTAGCGGAACCAGGGGGGCCTTCCGGACCCCGGCCGGGGCGGCGTGTTGGCAGTCCGGGCATGACCCGCAGTAATCCTTCACCTCTCGATGGACGCCGGGCCAGAAGAACTTGGCAAGGACTCTAGCCGCGGTTTTCTCCGGTCCTAAATGGCCTGCGGCCGGGATGTCATGGGCTAGCCTTAGGACCGCCCGTCGATGAATGCGGGGAACCACGAGTTGGGTCCGGACCTCTCGGGTTTGAGGGTCCTGCTCCATGCGGTAGAGACGATCCTGCTTGAGTTCAAATCTAGGCCATTGGGTAGCCCGCTGGGCCTCCACAACCTTCCCCTCTACCCGTGCCAGCTGTTCATAGGCAAACCGGAGCGTAGGGTCCTCCCTTTGGTCTCGGCTAAAGTCCCTAACGTCCACCGGGGGGCCCCCCGTCTCCGGGCCGCCCTGTCCGGGTGAAAGGGATGGGTCAACGCCGGGGTCCGGACACAGCCCGGGGCCTGGGTCCGTCGCAGAGGAAGCTCCCTCCAACGCCTCTTCCGGAGATAGGGACCGGAGCACCTCGACGAAGTCTGGCCAGTCCCGGCCCAGGATGATTGGGTAGGCCAGGGATGGGGCCACCGCCACGTTCATTAACTGGGTTGCCCCGTTCACCGTGAGAGGGACCTGAACGGTGGGGTACGGTTTAACATCTCCATGTATACACTGTATCCGTACCTCCCCGACGATCTGCTCGGTATCCGGGAGGAGGGACTGGCGGACGAGAGTCTGCCCACAGCCCGAATCAATTAGACCCACAACGGGTGTCCCGGCAATGCTCATGGGGGCCGTCAATTTGGCCGCGGACGGCGGGCGGGCCCGGCGCTCCCCGGTGTACACCCGGCCAAAATCGCATTCCATCGCTGTACAGTCTCGTTGCAGGTGACCGTACTCGCCACACCGAAAGCAGGGTCCTACCTCTGTGCGCCCCGACCGTACAGGGTCACCCGGGTGGCCCCGGGGTTGGCCGGGGCCCGATGGACGGGTCCAGCGTCCGGACGGCGCGGGTTGTGGAGCCTCGGGCCGTCGGGAGAAAGTAGTGCCGCCTCCGTTGGGTCGTCGGGCTCGAGTTGGCACGTCGACTTTGGGGGTGGACCCCCTTTCCGGCTTCTGAGCGCTGGATCCAGAACTTGGGGGTCGGGCTGTCGGTCCTATTGGGGCCTCGGCCTCTAGAAAGTTCTCCATAAGTGTGACAGCTGCACTTAGAGTTTGAGGTCGGTGCCGCAACACCCACGCCCTCCCTGGAGTCGGGAGGATATGCACGAACTGCTCGAGGATGATCTGTTCTGTCACCTCAGCCACAGTTCGATGCTCGGGTTGTAGCCATCGGCACGCTGCATCCTTTAATTCCTGGGCCACGGCCCGGGGCCGGGCACCCGGGGGGTAAGGCTTTCCCCGAAAGCGTCGCCGAAAGGTCTCCGGGGTGATGTCAAAGGCATCCAGGATAGCTGCTTTTACGCTGGCGTAAACACGGGCCTCATCGTCTGGTAGCCCCCGGTAAGCCTTCTGGGCCGGCCCCGTTAAATAGGGGGCCAGCAGGGTTGCCCATTGGTCCGGGGCCCAACCAGCTACTGCAGCAACCCGCTCGAAGGTCACCAGATAAGCCTCTGGGTCATCCTCCGGCCCCATCTTGGCCAGACGGATTGGTGGAGCGGGGGGGTTGGGGGTGTTCGCCCCGCCCGGCTGGGGCCCACCGGGGCTCGGCCACAGGGTGGCAAGTTGCTGGAAACATTGGGTCTGTTGTTCGCGGTGCTGGGCCCCCAAGGTTTGAAGCAACTGCTGCTGGTGGGTACCCAGCTGCTGTATGAGTTGTTGCTGCTGCTGCTGCTGAGTCTCAGCCAGCGCCTTGATAAGCCTCTCCATCTCCATATTCCGTTTGGGGCTGTCTCTGCCTCCTTGCTCTAATCCCTTCCGGCAGGGATAGGGGGCGCTGCCCGCATTCTCCACCACTTGTGATCGGTGTCGGTCCGCCTACCCGCTAGGGGGCGGTGGGGAGCT
>NW_020705664.1:0-5190 GCF_002925995.2 Terrapene triunguis
CCCTACATTTGAACCCTAAAGTTCAAAGTGGGGATCCAGCCTTGACATGGTGGCATAGCGGTGGAGATCGTTTTAACCCAAAAGCCAGTAAGAGATTTTTTTTTTTCCTTCTAGCTGCTTGGAGAGCAGAGCTGAAGGTAGATGCATATCTTATCTCTCCTTGCCTGAAGGCAGAGGTGTTAAGTTTCTTTTTAACAAGGGGCTTTGTTAAGAGAAGGGTTCAATCAGTGAGCAAACTTTGAACTGGTAAAGGCAATTTACAAGTTGAATTGTTTTTTTTCTTTTTACATCCTCGGGAGTAGCTTGTTAGAAAGTCTCTGTTAACTCAGCAGCAGCCACAGCTAAGTACATCCCAGTTTCAGTCAACTGCAGAGGGGGTGACCCAGCACAGGAAAACCAGGAAAATGACTACCAAAGAAGAAAAAGCTAAAGAGGAGGCCCACAAGAGAGCTATGGAGCTGAAAGAAAAAGAGATAGAGCTGAGAGACAGAGAAGAGAAAGCCAAAGAGGGGGCCCACAAGAGAGAGATGGAGCTGGAGAAAGCCAAAGAGGGGGCCCACAAGAAAGAGATGGAACTGGAAGCAGCAAGGACTAGGCAGGATGCATCAGACCATCCTAACAACTCCTCTCCAGGTACCACTTCCCATCCCAGGAAATTCCCCACCTACAAGGCAGGCGATGATACTGAGGCCTTCTTAGAAAATTTTGAAAGGGCCTGCCTTGGATACAGCATCCCTCCACCCCAGTACATGGTAGAGCTGAGACCGCAGCTCAGTGGACCCTTAGCAGAGGTGGCGGCTGAAATGCCTAAGGAACACATGAACAGTTATGAACTTTTTAAAAACAAGGCCAGACTCAGAATGGGGCTAACACCCGAGCATGCCCGTCGGCGGTTCAGAGCCCTAAGGTGGAAACCAGATGTGTCATTTACCCGGCATGCCTACCACATTGACAAAAATTGTGATGCCTGGGTATCAGGAGCAAATGTTAAATCTCTGGAAGATCTGCTTTCCCTAGTAAAAATGGAGCAGTTTTTAGAGGGTGTTCCTGAGGAAATAGAAAGGTACATCCTAGATGGGAAGCCCAAAACTGTAACCGAGGCGGGGGAGATTGGAGCCAAATGGGTGGAGGTGACAGAAAAGAAAAAAGCTAGTAGCAGTTGGGGCGAATATCAGAAGGGGCAAGCCGAAACAAAACCTTACCACCGGGGACAACCCAAGGCCCCACCCACATCCCAAGGGAAACCCCAGACGCCTTCTCACCCCACCACACCAGTCTCCATCAACCAACATCACCCCAGTGATACCTTAGCAGGGCGATGTTTTAAATGTAATGAACTGGGGCATATAAAGGCTCACTGCCCCAAGAACCCTAACCGATTACAGTTCATTACACCCCAATCACACCAAAGATCCCCAGACCCAGATGCCTCTCTCATACCCTCGGAGCGAAGGGAAACCTTGAGAGTGGGCGGAAAGAAGGTTATCGCTTGGAGGGACACTGGGGCACAAGTGTCAACTATCCACCAATCCCTAGTGGACCCCAAACTCATCAACCCGGAGGCTACAGTGACAATTCAACCCTTCATGTCACAGTCTGTAACCTTGCCTACAGCCCAGTTGCATGTCCAGTACAAGGGCTGGGCAGGAATGTGGACTTTTGCAGTATATGACAATTATCCCATCCCCATGCTGCTGGGGGAAGACTTGGCCAACCATGTGAAGCTAGCCAAGAGGGTGGGAATAGTCACCCGCAGCCAGGCTAAGCAAGCTTTCACCCCCATCCCTGTTCCTGAGCCGTCCACCAGGGCCCCGTCTGTGTTACCGGAGACCCAAACACAGGTGGTGGAACCGGATCCCCTGCCAACGACTGCAACAGCCGTAGTGGATCCAATCCCAGAGACCCAGCCAAAGCCAGTCCCGGAACCGGAACTGGCAACGCAACCAGCACCAGAACCATTGCCGGCACTGAGTCCAGCGCTTGCAAACCCGTCTACAACTCCAATGCCAGAGGGCACCAGCGAGCCTGAACTGGCGGAAGCAGCAGATAACCCTACCCAAGAGGCTCAGCCAGAGCCTGAAATACCACCTAGTGCACCAGCGGACAGCGGTTCACAGTCAATGGAAACAGCCCCAGCACCTGCATCGCTTCCAGAGGGACCAAGCCCCAGTCCACAGTCCAAGGAGGAACTGATGTCTCCAGCATCAAGGGAACAGTTCCAGGCCGAGCAGGAAGCAGATGACAGCCTTCAGAAAGCTTGGGCGGCGGCGCGGAGCACCCCACCGCCTCTCAGCTCTTCTAACCGATCCCGGTTTGTTGTAGAACAAGGACTGTTATACAAGGAGACTCTTTCTGGTGGGCACCAGGAAGACTGGCATCCTCAAAAACAGTTGGTAGTTCCCACTAAGTATCGGGTAAAGCTCTTGAGCTTAGCCCATGATCATCCCAGTGGCCATTCTGGGGTGAACAGAACCAAAGACCGGTTGGGGAAGTCCTTCCACTGGGAGGGAATGGGCAAGGACGTTGCTAATTATGTCCGGTCTTGTGAGGTGTGCCAACGAGTGGGAAAGCCCCAAGACCAGGTTAAAGCCCCTCTCCAGCCACTACCCATAATTGAGGTCCCATTTCAGCGAGTAGCTGTGGATATCCTGGGTCCTTTCCCAAGGAAGACACCCAGAGGAAAGCAGTACGTACTGACTTTCATGGATTTTGCTACCCGATGGCCGGAAGCTGTACCCTTAAGCAACACCAAGACTAAAAGTGTGTGCCAGGCATTAGCAGACATTTTTGCCAGGGTAGGTTGGCCCTCCGACATCCTTACAGATTCGGGAACTAATTTCCTGGCAGGGAACATGAAAACCCTGTGGGAAGCTCATGGGGTGAATCACTTGGTTGCCACCCCTCATCACCATCAAACCAATGGTCTGGTGGAGAGGTTTAATGGAACTTTGGGGGCCATGATACGTAAATTCATAAATGAACACTCCAATGATTGGGACCTAGTGTTGCAGCAGTTGCTTTTTGCCTACAGGGCTGTACCACATCCCAGTTTAGGGTTTTCACCATTTGAACTTGTGTATGGCCGCGAGGTTAAGGGGCCATTACAGTTGGTGAAGCCACAATGGGAGGGGTTTACGCCTTCTCCAGGAACTAACATTCTAGACTTTGTAAGCAACCTACAAAACACCCTCCGACACTCTTTAGCCCTTGCTAAAGAAAGCCTAAAGAATGCTCAGGAAGAGCAAAAGGCCTGGTATGATAAACATTCCAGAGAACGGTCCTTCAAAGTAGGAGACCAAGTCATGGTCTTAAAGGCGCTCCAGGCCCATAAAATGGAAGCGTCGTGGGAAGGACCATTCACGGTCCAGGAGCGCCTAGGAGCTGTTAACTATCTCATAGCCTCCCCCACCTCCAACATAAAGCCTAAGGTATACCATGTTAATTCTCTTAAGCCCTTTTATTCCAGAGGATTAAACGTTTGCCAGTTTACAGCCCAGGAAACAGATGACGCGGAGTGGCCTGCAGGTGTCTACTACGAAGGAACAAGGAATGGTGGCGTGGAAGAGGTGAACCTCTCCACGACCCTGGGACGTCTGCAGCGACAGCAGATCAAGGAGCTGTGCACAAGCTTTGCACCGATTTTCTCAGCCACTCCAGGACGGACCGAACGGGCATACCACTCCATTGACACAGGTAATGCTCACCCAATTAGAACCCCACCCTACCGGGAGTCACCTCATGCCCAAGCGGCTATACAAAGGGAGATCCAGGACATGCTACAGATGGGTATAATCCGCCCCTCTAACAGTGCATGGGCATCTCCAGTGGTTCTAGTTCCCAAACCAGATGGGGAAATACGCTTTTGCGTGGACTACCGTAAGCTAAATGCTGTAACTCGTCCTGACAACTATCCAGTGCCACGCACAGATGAGCTATTGGAAAAATTGGGACATGCCCAATTCATCTCTACTTTAGACTTAACCAAAGGGTACTGGCAAGTACCACTAGATGAACCCGCTAAGGAAAGGTCCGCCTTCGTCACCCAGGCAGGGGTGTATGAATTCAATGTACTCCCTTTCGGGTTGCGAAATGCACCCGCCACCTTCCAAAGACTTGTAGATGGTCTCCTAGCGGGATTGGGAGAATCTGCAGTTGCCTACCTCGATGATGTGGCCATTTTTTCTGATTCATGGGCAGAACACCTGGAGCACCTGGAAAAAGTCTTCGAGCGCATCCAACAGGCAGGACTAACTGTTAAGGCTAAAAAGTGTCAAATAGGCCAAAACAGGGTGACTTACTTGGGGCACCAGGTGGGTCAAGGAACTATAAATCCCCTACAGGCCAAAGTGGATGCTATCCAAAAGTGGCCGGTTCCAAAGTCAAAGAAACAGGTCCAATCCTTCTTAGGCTTGGCCGGATATTATAGGCGATTTGTACCACACTACAGCCAAATCGCCGCCCCGCTGACAGACCTAACCAGAAAGAAACAGCCAAATGCAGTTCAGTGGACTGATAAGTGTCAAAAGGCCTTTAACCAGCTTAAGGCAACACTCATGTCTGACCCTGTGCTAAGGGCCCCAGACTTTGACAAACCGTTCCTAGTAACCACAGATGCTTCCGAGCGAGGCGTGGGAGCAGTTTTAATGCAGGAAGGACCGGATCAAGAATTCCATCCTGTCGTGTTTCTCAGCAAGAAACTGTCTGAGAGGGAAAGCCACTGGTCAATCAGCGAAAAGGAATGCTACGCCATTGTGTACGCGCTGGAAAAGCTACGCCCATATGTTTGGGGACGGCGTTTCCAACTACAAACAGACCATGCTGCGCTACAGTGGCTTCATACCGCCAAGGGAAATAACAAAAAACTTCTTCGATGGAGTTTAGCTCTCCAAGATTTTGATTTTGAAATACAACACATTTCGGGAGCTTCTAACAAAGTGGCTGATGCACTCTCCCGGGAAAGTTTCCCAGAGTTAACTGGTTAACAATTGTTCTTGGAATGAAACATATTGTTAGTTTTTATATAATCAGTAGTATGTCTAAAGGTACATGTGTCTTATTAACTCTGTTTTCTCCTAGAACTCCAGGAAAAAATCACAGCCAGTGTGGAACCGAACGTCCAACACTATCTGTGATTTGGGGGGCGTGTCATAACTATGAAGGGAAGGGTAACAGCTCTCTGTGTACAGAGAC
>NW_020705665.1:0-7292 GCF_002925995.2 Terrapene triunguis
CCCACGCCGCTTCCCGCAGCCCCCATTGGCCTGGAGCGGCGAACCGCAGCCAGTGGGAGCCGCGATCAGCCGAACCTCTGGATGCGGCAGGCAGGGCTACCGAGAGCGGGTTCGGGCCCCGGTGAAAAAAATTTGGGGGGGGGGGCACCCCAGCAAGGGCGGACCAGCTAAACAGGGCCGACAAGAGGGGGGGAAGCTGGGCCCCGGGCCCCCTTCCGGACCGCCAGGCCCCGGTAATTTGTACCGGCTTCCCCCCACCCCCTCCCGGCGGCCCTGGCGGCAGGTAAACAAACTGGCCCGGCCTGCCAGGGTGCTTACCCTGGTGGGCCACGTGCCAAAGGTTTTATAGATTCATAGATTCATAGATTCTAGGACTGGAAGGGACCTCAAGAGGTCATCGAGTCCAGTCCCCTGCCCGCATGGCAGGACCAAATACTGTCTAGACCATCCCTGATAGACATTTATCTAACCTACTCTTAAATATCTCCAGAGATGGAGATTCCACAACCTCCCTAGGCAATTTATTCCAGTGTTTAACCACCCTGACAGTTAGGAACTTTTTCCTAATGTCCAACCTAGACCTCCCTTGCTGCAGTTTAAGCCCATTGCTTCTTGTTCTATCCTCAGAGGCTAAGGTGAACAAGTTTTCTCCCTCCTCCTTATGACACCCTTTTAGATACCTGAAAACTGCTATCATGTCCCCTCTCAGTCTTCTCTTTTCCAAACTAAACAAACCCAATTCTTTCAGCCTTCCTTCATAGGTCATGTTCTCAAGACCTTTAATCATTCTTGTTGCTCTTCTCTGGACCCTTTCCAATTTCTCCACATCTTTCTTGAAATGCGGTGCCCAAAACTGGACACAATACTCCAGCTGAGGCCTAACCAGAGCAGAGTAGAGCGGAAGAATGACTTCTCGTGTCTTGCTCACAACACACCTGTTAATACATCCCAGAATCATGTTTGCTTTTTTTGCAACAGCATCACACTGTTGACTCATATTTAGCTTGTGGTCCACTATAACCCCTAGATCCCTTTCTGCCGTACTCCTTCCTAGACAGTCTCTTCCCATTCTGTATGTGTGAAACTGATTTTTTCTTCCTAAGTGGAGCACTTTGCATTTGTCTTTGTTAAACTTCATCCTGTTTAACTCAGACCATTTCTCCAATTTGTCCAGATCATTTTGAATTATGACCCTGTCCTCCAAAGCAGTTGCAATCCCTCCCAGTTTGGTATCATCCGCAAACTTAATAATCGTACTTTCTATACCAATATCTAAGTCGTTAATGAAGATATTGAACAGAGCCGGTCCCAAAACAGACCCCTGCGGAACCCCACTCGTTATGCCTTTCCAGCAGGATTGGGAACCATTAATAACAACTCTCTGAGTACGGTTATCCAGCCAGTTATGCACCCACCTTATAGTAGCCCCATCTAAATTGTATTTGCCTAGTTTATCGATAAGAATATCATGCGAGACCGTATCAAATGCCTTACTAAAGTCTAGGTATACCACATCCACAGCTTCTCCCTTATCCACAAGACTCGTTATCCTATCAAAGAAAGCTATCAGATTGGTTTGACATGATTTGTTCTTTACAAATCCATGCTGGCTGTTCCCTATCACCTTACCACCTTCCAAGTGTTTGCAGATGATTTCCTTAATTACTTGCTCCATTATCTTCCCTGGCACAGAAGTTAAACTAACTGGTCTGTAGTTTCCTGGGTTGTTTTTATTTCCCTTTTTATAGATGGGCACTATATTTGCCCTTTTCCAGTCTTCTGGAATCTCTCCCGTCTCCCATGATTTTCCAAAGATAATAGCTAGAGGCTCAGATACCTCCTCTATTAGCTCCTTGAGTATTCTAGGATGCATTTCATCAGGCCCTGGTGACTTGCAGGCATCTAACTTTTCTAAGTGATTTTTAACTTGTTCTTTTTTTATTTTATCTGCTAAACCTACCCCCTTCCCATTAGCATTCACTAGGATAGGCATTCCTTCAGACTTCTCGGTGAAGACCGAAACAAAGAAGTCATTAAGCATCTCTGCCATTTCCAAGTTTCCTGTTACTGTTTCTCCCTCTTCACTAAGCAGTGGGCCTACCCTGTCTTTGGTCTTCCTCTTGCTTCTAATGTATTGATAAAAAGTCTTCTTGTTTCCCTTTATTCCTGTAGCTAGTTTGAGCTCATTTTGTGCCTTTGCCTTTCTAATCTTGCCCCTGCATTCCTGTGTTGTTTGCCTATATTCATCCTTTGTAATCTGTCCTAGTTTCCATTTTTTATATGACTCCTTTTTATTTTTTAGATCATGCAAGATCTCGTGGTTAAGCCAAGGTGGTCTTTTGCCACATTTTCTATCTTTCCTAACCAGCGGAATAGCTTGCTTTTGGGCCCTTAATAGTGTCCCTTTGAAAAACTGCCAGCTCTCCTCAGTTGTTTTTCCCCTCAGTCTTGATTCCCATGGGACCTTACCTATCAGCTCTCTGAGCTTACCAAAATCCGCCTTCCTGAAATCCATTGTCTCTATTTTGCTGTTCTCCCTTCTACCCTTCCTTAGAATTGCAAACTCTATGATTTCATGATCACTTTCACCCAAGCTGCCTTCTACTTTCAAATTCTCAACGAGTTCCTCCCTATTTGTTAAAATCAAGTCTAGAACAGCTTCCCCCCAGTAGCTTTTTCAACCTTCTGAAATAAAAAGTTGTCTGCAATGCAGTCCAAGAATTTGTTGGATAGTCTGTGCCCCGCTGTGTTATTTTCCCAACATATATCCGGATAGTTGAAGTCCCCCATCACCACCAAATCTTGGGCTTTGGATGATTTTGTTAGTTGTTTAAAAAAAAGCCTCATCCACCTCTTCCACCTGGTTAGGTGGCCTGTAGTAGACTCCTAGCATGACATCACCCTTGTTTTTTACCCCTTTTAGCCTAACCCAGAGACTCTCAACACTTCCGTCTCCTATGTCCATCTCTACCTCAGTCCAAGTGTGTACATTTTTAATATATAAGGCAACACCTCCTCCCTTTTTCCCCTGTCTATCCTTCCTGAGCAAGCTGTATCCATCCACACCAACATTCCAATCATGTGTATTATCCCACCAAGTTTCAGTGATGCCAACAATGTCATAGTTGTATTTATTTATAAGCACTTCCAGTTCTTCCTGCTTATTACCCATACTTCTCGCATTTGTATATAGGCATCTAAGATACTGGTTTGATCTTTCCTCCCGGTTTTGTCCTGACCCTCCTTTCTCTCTGCCAATATAGCCCACACTCCCTCTCGTCTCCGACCCATCTCCCAGGTCTCCATGTTCCCCACTTACCTGCGGGCTTTGCTCACCTGTCCCCGTCGAACCTAGTTTAAAGCCCTCCTCACTAGGTTAGCCAGTCTGTGTCCAAATAGGGTCTTTCCCCTCCTCGAAAGGTGAACACCATCTCTGCCTAGCAGTCCTTCCTCAAATAGCATCCCGTGGTCTAGGAAGCCAAAGCCCTCCTGGCGACACCATCTTCGCAGCCAGGCATTCACCTCCATGATGCATCTGTCTCTGCCCGGGCCCCTACCTTTGACAGGAAGAATCGAAGAGAATACCACCTGCGCTCCAAACTCCTTCACCCGTACTCCCAGAGCCCTGTAGTCACTCTTGATCCGCTCAGTGTCACACCGCGCAGTATCATTTGTGCCCACATGGATGAGTAGCATGGGGTAGTAGTCAGAGGGCTGGATAATCCTCGACAATGCCTCCGTAACGTCTCGGATACGGGCTCCCGGCAGGCAGCATACCTCCCGAGATGAAATGTCAGGGCGACAGATAGGCGCCTCCGTCCCCCTCAGCAGAGAGTCTCCGACCACCACTACCCTACGTTTCCTATTCGCAGTGGTGGCAGCAGACCTCCCAGCCTTAGGGGTACGAGGCTTCTCCTCCTTTACTGTAGGGGGTGATGCCTTCTTTCCTGTATCAAGAAGAGCATAACGGTTACCTATTACCACAGCGGGAGGGTTCGGAGCAGGGGTGGAGCACTGCCTGCTGCCAGAAGTAACCAGCTGCCAGTGTCCACCCTGAGCCATCTCCTCCTCCACCAGTGGTGTATCAGCAGTCCTGTGTCCTGGGACAGCTACCTCAGCTGTCTCCACATGGACACTGTCCAGGAATTGCTCATGGATTCGGATGCTTCTCAACCTAGCCACCTCCTCCTGTAGCTCTCCCACCTGCTGCCTGAGAGATTCCACCAGCAGGCACCTTTCACATTGGATGGTCCCCTCAGCCTGGATATCAGTAAGTGGAAATTGCAAGTTACAGTCTCTGCAAAACCACACCAGGATCTGGGTAGAAGCATCCATGCTCAGGCGCTCTGTCTGGCTACAGGCGCAGGTGGAGGAGACAGAAGTAGTGCTGGCACAGGTGTTGCGGGTCTTCCTAACCATCGTAAGCCTCCCTCTGTCAAACTCCCATCTGCAGCCCCCTGTCCGCTGAAAGGGTTGTTTAAGCAAGAAGTTTAAAGTTTTAAGGGGAATAAAGGGAAAACAGATAGAACCGGCAAGGGACCCTCGCCCCTTCCCACTCCCCTTCCAAACTCCCTTGCGAAACTCCCTGTTAGCAGCCCCTGGTCGCTTGTGCGCTGCTTTATAAAGCCCTGGCCTGTATGAATGCCCCGCCCACTGAGTAAGGCTCAGCCAATTACCAGAGGCTTCCTGGTTTCAAACCTTCCTTTGAAGCTCACAGCTTCCAACTGTCAGCCACAGCACACGGTCCTTCAAACAACCAAACAAACAAACAGACTGCCAAACACAAGCTCAGCACACAGCAAGTAACCCCCAAACACAAACAAACACACACTGCAGACAGTCACTTACCCCAAAAGGGTGCTGTATTGCTCCTCCTTCACCTGGAGAACTCCCTTGCGAAACTCCCTGTTAGCAGCCCCTGGTCGCAAACGCGATGCCGATCCCTGGTTTAACACTTTGATCACCAGCAAACTAGTTTTACATTAGAGCTCTGTGGAGAAAGGCAATTCTATGCTGTGAAGGTTTCGATATTTCAATTTTTTTTTCTCAGCTTTCAAATGAAAACCAAACCTTTTGAATTTCTCTGTGAAAGGGAACAGAGCCGTGGCCCCTGGAAGCTTAGGCTGCTGAGGCGCCATTAGCCTGGAGCTTGAGAGACGGGGCTTCCAGGTCCCTGGCTCCCTTATATCTGGCCTGGTGGGCTGAAGGGGAGCTGCGAGCCTTTGAGTTTAGGAGCCATGGCTCCCAGCTCCCCACTAATCTGCTAGGTGAACTGCCTAAGACACAGGATCTGGGAAGTCCCGTCTCCCCAGCTGAAATCTGGGAGGGTGAGCTGGCAGGAAACCAGGCAGGTTTCTGTTACAACCCTGCCTGGGTTCTGTTGCAACTTTGTCAAAACCAGTCTCCGCAAAAGATTTCAATTTTGGCATTCTCAGACACCTTCTGTCAGACATTTTCCAGGTAGTCTATTTAACATACCATGTGAAACTTCACTTGAAAACAGAGACATGCTGGATCTGTGTCATAGGCTGTCTGGCTGATGCTTTAAGGGGAGTCAGACTCAGCTATGACTGTTATCCCTCAGCTGATCTTCATCTGGTGACCTAATTACCACTAGTGATCCCAGCCCTGAAAGTCAGAGGACTTCATAGCCAGTGAGAACTCAATCAGAGGTAGGAGGCTCCTGTTCGAGAGACCCTACAGAAAACAAGTTAGGGTCCTGTGGGAGGCCCTGAGATATGTCTTGTGAGAAGTAAAGAGGTCCCTGGGAGAAGCTGCTGGAGTGTCTTGGGAGGGGAGTCGGTGGGAAACATGTCGGGAGGAAAAGAGTCTCCAGGGCAAAGGCTGGGGGAGGCAGTGCCCAGTTAAAAGGAGCAAAGAATAACTCTGCAGGCCCATTGGAATATGGGCGAAGAACAGGGAGCATCAGTGAATCATAGCCTATCCGCGGAAGCCAGTCTGAGAGTCAGCTCTCTGCAACAGAGTCATAAGGACTTAAAGGTATCCCAGAAGGGGGCAAGAGCTGAGCCCAGAAGGCAGGCTGAAGAGTAGCCTAAGAGGAGCAGAAGCAAGGTTTGTTCATTTTTTGGTGATTTTATTGGATTTTGTTACCTTGGAAGGGGATTGGACTGAAAGATGAGCTGACCAGAAGGCTGGCCATGGAAGATGTAGGCAAAGATGGGCCATCACGGGGACAATGAAATGGTCAAGGAAGGGGTGCTGGAGATGAAGACCCCTGCAGTGCCACAGTGTGATGACAAAGAGTGGTGAATTAAACCGCTTATAGTCTAGTTCTGCACTGCCTTGTATCTTGCTTTCCATTCTGATTTGGTAGTGTTTTATATTCACTTCACAATCACTTTGTATATATGCAAATGTGTAAACAAAATGCGAGTCAGTGGAGAATGAGGGCCACTGTATTTTGTACATAATTTACATAAGGTACGGAATGATTTAAATTAATTTTTGCCCTCAGATGTGTGGCTTGACCACTTTATGCCTACTTTTGTCATCTATAATAACTGTGTTCTTCTTCAAGTGATGGTCCCTATATGGATTTCACATGTGGGCATGCATGCGTGCCATGCGCCGGAGCCAGAACAATTCTGTAGCAGTGTCCATTGACCCCCATATGTGTCATGCAACAACCTTGTGTCCACAGGCAAGGCTATAAAAGGCTGTGAAGGTTGACATCACTCCAGTTCCCCCTGACCGCCACAGGGCCAGAGTCGGAACCCCAGTTCTTCTGTTCTCTTAGCCTAGCTAAGAGAGTTGATTGTCTGTCCTTTGTTCTTGTATAAAGTTGTAGATAGTATTTTTCTTGTTAATATAATGATTAGTTTTTAGTTAGTTTTATTATATTATATTATTATTATTATTATTATTATTATTATTATTATTATTATATATTTATTAGTTAAGTTTGCTTTTTGGACTCCTGGGAATTATGCCCCGGTAAGTCTGCTTCAAAAACTGTGCTTAGAGCCTGTGCTCCTTCTCTGTGAGCGACAAGCGCCAAAGATGCCTTTACTGCCTCTGTGAAACCCCATGTTGTCACTTGCTGCATCATTTGCCGTTTGTTCCCACCCCGAATGTGGGAAGCCAGGGAACTGCATCTCTGTATGTTCCTAAGCCTGCGAACCTTCTCCTGTCCCTTCCCTGGTGCCCCATGTCATCTTTGCTGGCCATCTTGCCAGTTCGCCCACAATTGGGGCAAGATCACCACGGACTGTTGGGTACCGGACGTTATCCATCAGGGGTATTCCATAGAATTTTTCTTGTTCTCTCCTTGT